>NW_009217450.1:211550-213327 GCF_000690835.1 Fulmarus glacialis
AAAGCAGCCACTGTGGAAATCAAGACCTCCAGTTCTGCAAGACAATACTAACTCCCACGTTTCCATTGACAGCAATAGCAATTTGAAAGAGCACAAGACTTTGCTTTTAGCATATCAAGAGCATATCCTGGGCAGGGTCAGGACATACATCAGTCAGGAGAAAAATATTTTAACTGCCTTTTACTCTTGTTTTTACTATGTTTTACTATGTTTTATGTTGTGCAACTGTGTCAAGCACCTATAGCTTAAAGAAGCAATATGAATCCCGCCTAATATTGCTTCTAGATTAGGAACATGCATGACACACCTATAGCTTGAAGAAGCAATATGAATCTCGCCTAGTATTGCTTCTAGATTAGGAACATGCATGACAACAACCAACCAGAAGTGAGGGGCAGTCACGAGATGTCACACTGCAGCACAAGCTACTTTGAGACCAGCTTTAAACCCTGCGCTTTGTTATCCATAGTCAAACCACACGAGATGGTGAAGCTCCATCTTGCAGCACGCTGGAGTGCCAGTGAATCAAGAAGGCATTATGGGAGGCATTGTCTGTTTTAAAACTTAAAGTTAGCAATTTATAGTCCACCCGAAGTACAACTGGAACGATGCTGTATATTCTCACATGCCACCTACTGGTGCCTTGTTTATCTACCAACTGTATTTTATAGAAAGCCACTTATACATAATAGTGTTCAAACTCATTTTTGAATGGATTCGAATGGGAAGGCACAAGGGTCAGTTCAGAAAACAGGAGGTCCCTGTTCAGGTACCTTAAAAGATGATTAATTATTATTGCTGATGACGACCCCACAAAGCTGGCAAGAAGCAACACGAAGGGATTCAGGACAGAAAATGCTACTCAGTACTAATGCAGATTTCCTGTGAGAAGGGAAGAAAAAACAACTAAACAACCCGAAACACATACCAAGAGATGGCATGAGAGCAAACCTCTGCTTGCTGCTCTCCAGAATGCTGCTCCTACTGCAATCCCACCACCAACGCAGTTATGACTGCCCATGATGCTATTGGCATTATGAGCATTTTCTCAGCTGTGCATTACAGGAAAAAAAAAAAAGTCTTGCTTAATCAACCTAAACTACTTTTTTTTTTTTTTTTTTTAATAACAGGAAAAATAAGAGTCTGTCCTCCTTCATTTAAAAGGAGAGCTGTCAGGTTCTGACCTAAGTCTAACCAAAAGGAAGGATAGGGAGGGGAAGGGGGGAGTTGAGAAAAATCAATGAATCTACGCTAATAAAGGTTATAGGAGTAAAATTTACGCTGGATGCAAGTATGATCCTGTAGTCTTTTTATTTTTTTGGCATGCTGCCCCAGCATGATTTACGTCGAGATAACATGATGGAGCCTCCACCATTGAAAGGAATTAAATAAAAATGCAATAAAGGAGTACAAAATCAATCCGCTTACAGTTTTGTTTAATAAAAATTCATGAAGGATGGGCGGGCAGGCCCATAAGAAATACACCAGTTCAATGAGGGGGCTCTATCAAGCCCACAGCCATTAGAGTGTAGCAGCAGGATAGGATTATTGAACATTAGCATGAGTTAGCTGTGTGCCAGTGTGTTGAATATGCCTCAGTTCCCCCATCATTCCAAGCTCTGTCATTGCTGCCAGTCAATAGCGCATCTATCACCTGAAATAATGGCCAAGAAAAGTACAAAACATGGGGGTTTGACCTTGACTGAGAAGCTGATCCATGGGGATTTTCCAACAGGGGAGCTATTTTTTCAGCCAGGATGCTGGGGCGGGGTGGCGG
>NW_009217451.1:0-23205 GCF_000690835.1 Fulmarus glacialis
GACAGGGTGTGTGTGGGGTGTGCGTGTGTATTCACCTGCAAATTTCAAGCTCGACCAGCTGGCAAGTTGGGGACCCTCAGGTCCAGGCAGGGTTATCAGTTGGGTGGGGATCTGTGCTGGTACCCAGGGGGACTCGAAAATGAGGAGTGCATGAGGGACGAGTTCCTGTTTTGCTAGCAAGCATCAAGCTGGACTAGCCAGCGAGTAGGGGATCCTGGGATCTGGGCAGGGGTGCCAGGAGGACAGAAGGGCGAGGGATCTGTGTGTCTGTGTGTCTCTGGAACACGTGCTTAGCATCATTACTGGTTGAACCTGCAGATGGGCAGATGGCAGCCGCACCCCTCAGCCTGGGCAGAGATCAGGGTCCACGGGCACCGGGCTGGGGGAGGTAGCCATGAGCTTCCTACATCACTTAACAGTTTGCAGCATTGCTGAGGTATCTGTAAGAGCAGGAAGAAGTGACTCTGAATGTTCAGGATACCTTTAATATAGTTAGGGCCCATGTCCCATTACATTTAATACCGGATCGTCTATCAATTTCATAGAAATTTCTCCCACCTTAGTCTCAGTTATATATTGACCAAAAATTTGATACATCAGTTCACTTTCTCAGTATGTGTTTAAAGCTTTGTGTATATATATAAGTATGAAGGAAAAAAAAAACCCAAACAATCTCTTAATTTTAAATCTGTAATAACATCTGTGGTCATACAGTTAAGCGTATAACATGAATCCTTTGGTTTTGGTTCTGAACACTGAAGACATGCAGGGGAAAGGGCAGGAGAAAAATAAATGCACTTACTCTACTTTTCTCAAGCCTATATTTTGATTAACCATGACCTCATGAAATGTTGTCTTTTTAAAGTATTCAAAAGGTATTAGATGTGGGGGAAAGTATACAAAAAAAACAGAAATATTAATCCTGTTAACAGGATGTTAATCCCTCCATGTGCTGAGAAAACACAATTACTAGTTTACAATAGAAATAATTACTGAAGATACCAACATAACTAAGGCGGCATTTTTTTTTCCCCCCTCAAAAAGATAGAAGGTCCTAGTTGAATCCCAAGTGCTATCCATCTTAAAGAAACTATTCTAAGAACATTACATGCAGGTACCCACTGAAGCAATGAGATTTTGAAATGTCCTTCAGACATCCTTAATGGGAAAAGTTGATTCCTCTATGCGACTGTTAAATCTCAGAACAGTCAGTTCAGCACCTAAAGAATGGAAAGACACAATTACTCACTACCTCCAAAACATCTAAGTGAGTTTCTTAGCATCTTATATAATATTATAGCACAGTCAAGGATAGGATCCAATTCTCTGGGCATTTACTGCTTTATTTGAAAGTCTTCTTTCTCTTCTTTCATTTCCCTGACCATTTATTTAGTTTTTCAATAATATGAAAGATATATTCAATAGACAATTGTGTTCCCTAGAACTTAACAATCTCATCCCACAAACCTACCCTCTGAACTTTGATACAAAAATCTCATTATAAAAGCAGAACAAGCTCTTTTCTCCTTCTTCACTCACATTTTCTTCTCCAATGTGCAACTGGTTGTGAAGGAATTGATAATACAGAAAAGGGAAGAGTTGTGCTCTCAGTTCGGGTATCAGACCCCGCATCGTGAACGGCTTAGTGCAAGCAACTGCAGCTTGGACTCAGATAAAAGCCTGTTCAGAGGAAAGAATTTCTGATATTTAAAGTCCTCTACTCCTGTTTTTTTAGAGGGCCAATGTTTGGATAACTTCATATTGATCTCCTTGGTGGAAACAAAAGGATATTGTTAACACAAAGGATGCATGTCACCCTCAATTTATAACCAAAGTAGATTAAGCCTTAAAAAGAAAAGGTCTTGGAATTATTTCATTGTGGACAAAACATCCTGTTTATTGATCATAACCTATTTCATTCAGGACTACTTGCTTTCAGATGTTTGGGGCAGAGGTTTGGAAGAGTGGTTCTATCCTGATCCATTATTTCTAATCATTGTTGCACCACAGTAGTTTACAGAACTGGACAACTTACAATAGTGTCTTCCATACAATAGTTGTACAATTATATTAAATTAGTTCATTGCACTTTTTTTGGTCAAATGATGAGAAAAAACTATTACTTTTCCTTTTAATGAAAATCAAAGCAAAGTAAAGGTAACAACCAGGATATGATTTCTCCCCTCTAGACACATTAGGCTAAACACTAAGGAAAAATAAGATTGACACAACAAGAAATGGACAAAAGAATGTGAGCGAGAATGAATTTCAGATAGAAATTAGGGGCAGGACTGCAGCCACAGATAAAGAATATGTTAAGGGTCTGGACTTTAAAGTCTATATATGTCTTTATGTATTAATTGATTTAATAGCACCATTAACATTAAATCTTATCATGTTTTCCCAAGCAAAGTAGCAGCTAATACTGTTTTATATTTTGCTGAGTATTTAAGAAACAGAAACAACTGGGGGAGTTTGAGGCTGGTAAGTGGTATACTTCTAAGTAGTTTATGCTGGCTATTAATCCACCTGACTCTGTTGAACATCGTAAATCTAGGGCTTTTTTACCAGAGAAAAAGTGGTTCTCTCTCTTCTGCCGGATTCCCATTCTGTAAATTCACAAATGAACACTGAAGACCTGCAAATTGGTATTCCCTATCTAAGATGAAGCCAATTTCACCCCCTGTTGCTGCAGCAGCAAAGGAAATTATGACTGCTCAATACAGTGTTCTTGTCTAGAGCTTGATACTAGAGGCTAATACATAACTTATTTGTCTTTCCTCTCCTGTAACTGGTAATTAAAATATATGTTTGTTAGAGTTTGCTTAAAGATACTTTGTTTCTTTAGGACATCAGTTTTAAGAGGTTGTACCTGTAATTTTACTTAGTATGCTAATCTTTTCCATATGTATATTTCTGATAGCTGTATCAGCCTTTAACTTATTTACAGCTTGTGTAAACAAATTGTCTAGTTTCGTACCACTGATTTTTCTTCCTGTGAGTTATGTTTACTTTACTCATTACAACAATGTCTTTGAAACAATTATCATTAAAGTTCAAAACTACAAGAAAAATAAACTAACATAGATTGACAACCCAGTTGGGCTAACACCAGAAAATATACTCAGGAACATTTATTTGAAGAAAAATAATTTCAATAATAGTATATTTGTCACTTTTCCATGAGTTTTTAAAAGCATTTGAGAATGTTAATGTTTGTTTGTAAGAATGTTTATGGAAAATTATTGAAAATATTCATGCTAATATTTATTAAAAGGAATACCCAGATAACTCAGGCAGATATTTTAAATGTATTTTTGCAGTGTCATCCATCAGCAAGTCTAAGTATCATGAGCAGAAATCAGTTAAGAACAGAGAGAATCCATGATGAAAATTTTGCTATAACTGAAATGATCAGTTCAAAAACCTGATTAAAAACCTCTACTTCAAATAAAACAGAGGAAGAAGTGCTGGAGCAGAGCCTGTGAACTGAAAACTGCTCGTCAGGTTTGGTGAATACTCTCAGCATGTTGTCACGCAGTCTACCTCTTGCAGGGGAAGGCGATACTTTTTGCTGGTGAATTGAAATCTTACCTCCAGTAGTGTGGCTTCAAAAGGATTGCAGATGAGAAACATGGTGTAACCCAGAACAGCCCATAGAGTTCTCCCCTCCCTGTGCGAGTACACGAGCAGACACCACTAGCAACTCCGTTTTCTGTTCTTTTTCTGGATAGCTCTTAAAAGGCATTTCTATTAAATCAACAGAATTAATATTTAAGATTGAATTTCTTCTCTTACAGCGGACAGCTAAAGCTAATTAACTTGCCTTTCCAGTAACATTTCATCATCAGCTGGAAAAAGCAAGAACATAACCATTGAATAGCTGAAGGATCTTTTCCACACAACAAATAATCTGTATGAAAATGAACTGCTCTGATTCTTGTAAAATAAATGAAGGATTTTGAGGCCATTGGGATTTATACAGCCTACAGTTTGTGCCAACTAAACAAAGCCTATCAAAATTCAACCACGTGCCACTTATAAATGGTAGAGCAGAGTTCTGCTGTAGTGATGAAAAGCCTTCAGCACGTTGGCTTTTTTGCTTTGGGCAGTTAAGCAGATGATAAAAGGAGATACATTCACAACTTTATGATTGTGAATATATCGTTATGGCAACTGCTAAGACAGAACTAAGATCCCCTTGCTACTCACTGAACTATGGAATATCTCATACATTTGATGTCTGTACAGGACCCCTGACACTAAGCTCAGCCATTCCTATCCCCCTCAGCTGTGCCAGGTATATACACAGTCATTTCATTGGGATACATTCCCTGTACTTCTTATCACTGACTTGTAATAGTAGGGTTTAATCAGCCCAAACACTGCAGTTCACAGCTTTTTACTAAGGTATCATTTTCTGTGATAGTTTCCTGAAGTAGATCAAAACTGGTATGCCCAAATGACTGAAAGACTTTTAGGAATAACATGCATTTGAAAAAAAATGGCACTTCTTTCGTGTTTTTTAATGAACCACAAACATCTGAATTGAGTGATAAAAATATTATGGAATTAGAATTACGAGATTTTCACTCATTTACATCTGTATTGTTTTCAGCTGCATGTTTGCAAGTCACATTTAGGGAATGTTGCCAATACTGCAATAGCCTGAGGAACATTTTGGCTCAAACTCAGTATGTAAAAATCTATGGAGCGTTTTTGTATACTAAATTGTCTCTTACAAAATTCAGTAATACAGCAACGGAAGAAATGAATGTATAATGAAAATAAAGTATTCAAATATAAAAGCAGAAATATTTGATGCCCATTGATCACTGCTGATTTTCTTAATGTATCACAATTACATAAACACCTGTGCCAAATAACTTTGTGCTGATAATGGCTGAAAGCATGCACGGTGTTCAATACCACTCAAAACATCTAATTCCCTACTATTCCAAATCCTCTCAGGTTTTTTTTTCCCTCTTTTCTCTTTCAGGACTGCTAAAATTTCTTCATGCCTATATGCTAGGGTAAACACACAGTTTTTTTGGTAAAAATTACATATATCAGACATTTGAATAGTTCAATTGGCACATCTACAAATAACTCAGCTGCTAAACTGGCTGAAGGGAAAAAAATCTTTATCATCTTAATCCCTTTCTAATTTTCACCTGCGTTTCAAGAATTTTACTACTATTACTCTCATGAACAGGTTTATTGGCTGCAACTGCTTGAATTCTAAGATAATTTCGCCAGAGCTGGATGACGTTCTCAAATGCTGTCACACCAGCAAAACCTGGCCAGCTTGCCGGCAGGTACCCCACAGCAGAACCAGGCAGCCTGTGGTTACGCTCGGGCTGTTCAGTGCTGCCTTTACAACGCACAGCTGCTAGTCGACCCCGTGGGGTAAAATCCATCCTGCACATTTTCAAGATAGCAATATTAAACCCTAGTGTTCTCCACTCAATCTATCCATAGTATTTTGCTTCCTTATGTCTTCTACAGGCAAAAACCATCCCAGCACCTGCTTTTGACTGCTACATTTTGACATATACTTTGTACTCCTAATCTCTGTCTGTGGAAAAGATAGTATGATCCTGCAGAGTGAAAGGAGACTATGCCAAGACTTACCAGTACACAGCCAGATTATTATCTGCCGGAGCAAAGAGCTCAGATCAGTCGTTCACACAGATGATGTTCAATGGCTTTATAACAGCCACCCACTTCCTCATTCCTTTTATCTGTGATACCATAATACAGGTTGTGGCGTTTCAAACACTTGATTACATCTTAAATAGTTTAGAAAGGTTATCAGAAGTACCACATCTGCTTCCTGAATAAATTTTGTGGCCACTATGGCAGATAAAGAAACATCCTTTCCAACTTCAGCAATTACTATTACGACTATTTTATTTGGAATGGTTTAGGGCATTTAACACAATTCAGTTCTCTGTTTTGCAGAAGATAGCACACTTACTCTAGAAGTATTCCATGGTAATTTAGATAAATTGTTTGGGTATGAATCGCTTGGCTTTCAAGACTTTTATTACTTCTTGGTAGATGTACTTGACTTTTCTCACTCAGATATAAATCCCACCAGGTTTAAGTGAGGTTTAGATTATCTGCAGCTAATCTTTATCATCTATAACCTTGACTTTGTCAATCATGTGAAATTCAGAAAAATGTTACTAAAAATAATAATTAACAACTAGATGTTTCCTATGGCTTCTGCATGATTTACTTTATAAACCACAAATGCTTATTTTCAAAGTCTTTTCAAAATTCAGACAAACTTGGATGGACGTACGTAGTGCTGTCAGCCGTTATTTTCATTTTATCCTTAGAAGAGGGTTTAATAATTGTAACTGTTTTGAATTAGACTTAGAATCTTTAGGATCTGCCCGAAATCCTGAAACAAGTGTTTCCTGTGTAACATCACATTGATTATAGGGGATTAAGCACTAAAAACCACAGAAGTTAAAAGAAATAATTCATATCACGGTGAGAAGCGTTAGCCTGTAGGCATGTATAGTAGGAAAGCCTCTAGTTGGGGCTTCATTTATATTCATGTGGTATCAACATTTATAGCAAAATTTCTGTAAACGTCTTTCAGCAAAAGGGGCCTGAAAAGGAGAGAGTTTACTCTCTCTTTACAGTGTAAATGATGTCACTGGATGAAAAGTATCTTTTGTTTTCTATTTTTTCCCTTGTAGGGCTCCTTTCACTTGAGCAAGTACTTTAGGGAAGATTTTCAAAAGACCTAGATGACCAAAAGCAAGTTATATTGGCTGATTACTGAAATCTTTATGCTTTTGAATATCTTTTTTTTTTTTTTTTTCATTTTAATTACCACTTTAAACAAGAAAAAATACCCTCTAAAAAATTATAACGATATTTAGTCTTACCATCAATCCCAGAGAAAGTAGTTAGGTAGTATTAAAAAATCTCATCATGAGGCATTTGATACTGTTACCATGAGCAGCAGCACTACAGGGAAATCAGCAAAAATAACTTCTAGAACCGATGGAAAAATTCAAAGATAAAAGTATGTTTGCTAACGAGATGAATGAATTAATTCAAAGCGTCTAATCAATGAGGTGACACTTGCCTCGCTCCTATGTCTGTCTCTTGCCATTATATGGTATAGTAAACTCAGCACTTGGGGGAATTTGGATTGAAATGCATAAGAAAAATAGGTTCACTGAGTAAGAAGACAAGTGCACTCATGCCACATCCAACACAGGCCGGGTTAGTAAAACTTTGATGTAAGCATATTTGCTAATTACTGCTGCTTCTCAATGCATTCTGTATTTGATATGCTATCTGTAAAGCAGTATTGCTTTATCCAGCATATAGAATCCGACAAAAAAAAATTCATTCTAAGTGTTATATGAATTGCAGTGTGATCAAAGTGTTCTGTGGGTACAGCAAATGTAAAACTTCTTTTTTTCTGTCTACCTCTAAGTTCTAAGAAAAAATTATGAAGATAAAACAATGTGGGTAATTTAATAGTATTCGGCCCATGTAGCATCTAAAATCAAATAAAGAAAAAATGCAGTGGGGTTTCATAGAACTATGATTTCATAATGAAGACATTTTCAAAATTATGGAAAAGAATCTTTTTAATTCCCAATATCTTGCTTACTCTTTTAACAACAGCAGTTTTGATAGAAAATAGGGTCACAGATCAACAAGTGAATTTTCGGCAGCATCTTAATTCTAAAGCTCTGTCTGACAGAGACTCTCTCCACCCTCCTGACTAGACTGGAATTTCACACAAAAGATTCAGGCTCCAAACCAGAGCTTGTTAAAAACCAGATAAGCTACAGTTTAACCTCCTTTTGTTTCCTAATTGTAAAATAGATTTAGTTGATTTCATGTCAGTCTTTGGATTTAACGGCCTGATTCTTATCATATCCTGGATACAATTTATGTTAAATTTATAGTCTTTTGGTTTTGCCAAAAAGGTGTAGTGTTATGTTCTTAGAGAGATACATTTTTAAAAGTCCTAGAATATCTCTAACCAAAACAGACGAAAAGTGCAAAATGGAAACACATCGGCAGGTGATAACTGTGAAAAATATTGGCTGTCCTAGCAGGGAAATCACAGCTAAATGTGATCAAGTTGTGCTTTTCCTGAAGAGTTAGAGGTCCTTCACAATAGTGCGGATTTAGTGTATAAAATGATGAACTACAAATATAAAATACAATAGTCTTAGGTGAAACAATCAAACCAATTCTCACAAAAAGAGAAATGGAGTTTGAAAAAAGGAAAAAGAAAACTATTTAATCTTTTCAGGCTGATATGTCTGCAGGCTTTCCTCATGTTTCACCAGGTTTTTCACTATTTGTGTTTTAACTACTATGGCTATGTCCCACGATATATGACTCAAAAATGCCAAGTTGCATTTGAATTCACCTCTTGACTTCAACTATCAACTTATCTGGCAAACACAATTTATTTTAAGAATATGCACAACCGTGTAGAGAAAATTATATATAGGTTTTTGTGACATGTTCACTGTAATTGTCTGAAGAAGAAAAACAAATTGTAGCACTAAATCAAATTATATCCTCATAGACCTTATCCTTTGTGTAGCCACGCAGAGACTTGTGACACCTATAAATTGAAATTGCACTAGTCAGAGTGTAATTATTATTAGCTTGCCTTCGACCCAAAGATGACTATAATGAAACTGTGTATTGAACAACAGTATAGAAGTGTTTTGCATCATGGCAATTGCACAGCCAGACACTATGCATAAGCATTTCATGTAAATATATGAAACAAGGTGACTAGAACACTGCTCTTACTTTCAGAGAGCTTGTAGGTCTCCTCCACATCAGGGCAGATTAAAAGGAAAGTAATTGTGATAAGAAGCAGAGACTATGGTATATTATTTTTTCGCTCCAAATAAACAATTTTTTTCAATAGTTATAAGTTTCTGCCCTATGAAAATTAGTCATCTTGTTCAAGCTTTAGATAATAAGATATTCTAGAAATCCTTAGCATTGCATGAATAAACTCCTAAAATACCTCTTAGCACAGAATATGCCCCACAACACCTTAAATACAGTTTTCCACCTATGATGTAGAAAATAGACCGAGCAAGAGAGAAACAATCACAGCACATGCAACATCTACCATCTTCATTTCGCTGACCAATACTTGGCTTTCCTTGGCAAAGGGTTCTGACCACAGACTTAAACACAGGCTTTTATAGATTTCTATTTACTGATTAAAGAAATAAGTATAGTAGGTAAAGAAAAGGTATAGTAAAAGCAAATATTAAATGCCTATTGCAAAATACTGATTTCACAGTTGCTTTGTGTAAGCCTTGTGATAACGTCTCGTGCATTGGTATCAAGAATCAATGTTAAGATTTGTCTCAGAAACTGTAGGCAAAACGCGCTGATAACATATGATTTAACACTAGAACTGTAATAGAGGCTTAGTAAGGACTATAAAAATGCCTTTTACATGTGACTACCTATATGACAGAAACCTCTTTTTAATGTGCCGGGGAAAAAGCTAAAAATCTGGAATTAAGTTCACAAAAGTTATTCCAAAGTGATTTTTTTTATTCTCTCAGGTATATAAGTCTCTATTAATCTTTAATGACCTGTTGCCTCTTACACTAAGTTTTCACCTAATTGGCACCATTAGTTAAAAAGAAATATCTTTCCAGAAGAGGAATGTATGTTTTATTTCAGCATATTTTGAAAACCTACGGTTCTGTGAGGAAAAAGAAAAGTCTCAAAAATACTATTGAGATGCGTGCTGGCTTATTCATCAAGGATTCGGAAAGGCAATATCATAAAATACCATGCAAGAGTGAAGACTGGGTTTTGGCGCTTAGATTTATTATTACAGTAACAGCATTGCGTTTTTTTTTTTCTTATCTGTACCCAGCATAGCAACTGTCACTAGACGAGTAAGGAAAAGCCAATTCAGAAGCTGGATGAACAGCGAACAAAGATGCCTTTGCTTTCAGTACAGCACAACGAAAACAAAATTTGTGATACTCGTAGGTCAGGAAAACAATGTGTGACCCCCATCTTATCAGCACCCCAGGCATGGCAGTGTGCCCTCTGAGTGGCCACCCCGTCCTTACCACCAGGAAACACCACCACATACACGCATAAATATTTATACCTATATATAGGGGTGTACAAATAGGCCCTGGCTATTAAAGAACAAATTGATTATTTGACTGTGATTTCATATAAGATGTGAAAGGCCTACGTGGAAAAGCATCACAATTTTAAAGGCTGGAAGTACTGACTGTGCTATGAGCAGATTCATAACACAAACCAGCAGCAGTGTTAGTAGCCTGTGATCAAAAATCAAGCAGCAGAGCAGGTTTATATTTTCTATGATATGGAGTGTTTTCAGGAAACTGGAACACATCTGAAGTCTACTTCTGCCTTGGACTTAGCATTAGAAGCACCATGGGCTGAAAAAGAAGCGGTAGAAAAGAAAGCTGAAGGAGAATGGTTTTTTTAAAGAGGACACCCACCTCCTAAACTTTATTTGATTGTTTATGAACACAGTTTTGGGGCTACACATTTGTTGTCCATAACACCAAAGGATAGCATGGTAGCACCTTGTCAGACAGCTTTTGAAAGAAAAGATGGACAAGCAGTTAATCCCCCATGGTGGTAAACTCCTGGGTTTATGTGTCCCCAGCATGAGTATGTATGTCATAAACTCTACATTTTTTAACAAATAAACTCATTAAACTCAACAGCCCTCTCCAGATTTTGGAATTAAAGGGCTGAAAAGGTTACTTCACTCATTTTTTCAACACTGCTGAAAATCGAATTCATGTGTAGGCCCTTTTCCAATACCAGAGTATTAGAGGGGTGGACAGCATGGTGCTTGAGCCAAAAAAACAATTCTTGTCATGGCACACAGCTAATCAGGAGAAGATTCTTTCTTTGCAGAAAGAAACATGTGACTATTGCCAATAAGATCATACAGAAATGAGATTATAGTGATGACCCATCACATAGTGTATAAGAAAGATGAAAATGTGAAGATGGATTGCCCTGTGGACCCCTTCCTGAATACTACATTGTTCTCTACACACATGGCCACATGCTGGTTTATGTACCTCGAACTTAACACTTCTTCCTTCTGGTGGCTGTCACCAGAGGAAAAAGAGACATTTAACTCACTCTATTCAATGACTTACACGTGACCAAAAAAAAGAAAATATTCACAGTTTTGATGCATTATACGGCAGTGGGGGTCTACTCCTTGTATGGCTGTGTGGTCATTGATAGCGCACTTCCATCTTCTGAATGCAATGGGTGCATTTTCTCTGGCTGTATCAAATACTACTATGAAAATCACTGGAATCTTCTGGCAGGGGCCACCTTTGCATATTTATATTATACAACACAACAAAATATGGGCCACTTGAAGAGACTGGTCTTTAATTTCAGTTCTGTATGGGAACACAAATGGGTATTCATGGCAAGAGCTCTTATGCCAAAGTGCCCACACTGCTCATCCCCAGAGATGCTCTTTTTCATGGCAGGAAAAACGGCAACTGTTTGTCTTACAAAGCAACGCCTGACGAAAAGTTCTGTTACTGTGATATTACAGGTTCTGTCCCCAGCAAAACAATGCCTCCTTGGGCATGTAAAAGTAATTTTTGAGAATTTCAGCACTCTAGTAGCATATTTCAGGAAGATCAAAACACAAATAGACCCACCTCAAGGGCTCTTTTTTCCCTGTTTCTGGACAGGCTAGCATCAAACTGTTGTTTTCTTTGTGACACTCTTCTGCTGAAACCTGCCAGGCCATCTGCACCCTCAGGGATGAACAAAGAGCCCGTGTGGGCACCTGGTGTATCCCAGGTCTGAACTGGTCTCTGGGGGTGATACCTGTGATAGTCTGCCATTTGGCATTTTGAACAGGAGGTTAACAACCTTTTTTTGAGGTTACATGAACCTCCTTTAAAAGCAAGAAGCTTCAGACTATCCAGTCTCTTGGATAAATACTGACAGATGTCTAAATATGTTAATTATTACTGGCAGAAGAAGACACTGCTTTGTGGCCTGAGTGCATAAAGAAAATCCTCACAAAATACCGAGCAGTTTTTAAACTCGCTGTGGGTAAATATGGAAATATAAATTCAATCTTCCCAACACCATCATTGTAAGAGAACAAAATGATTACAGTTTCCTCTTTTCTCTGGCTCATGACATGTTGAGGGTGCTGCCACTGTCTCATGGAACCATACCAAAGAATGTGTAACCCTGGAACATGGCACTATCATTTTTATAGCCTGCTGCACCACAGCATATGTGTGCCTAGAGCTTTACGATCTCTTTAGATGCAAGACATCTTTAGATGCATTGCCTTATCACAACACAGATTTTTATATTGATGAGTTGCCTGGGTGACTGCATGTTACTCTACCTCTTTTCAGGTGAATAACGCCAGATGAGCAAATTGCTGAGTTCATGTCATCACATCCCAAATCATATGGCTACCTGCAGTCAAGGGAAAAGTCTTGTCTAGAAGCTGAAGACTTCACTCTAAGTGCAATCAGCAGAGAAAAGATCAATCTTATGTCATTGAGGGAACTTGTGTTGGACTATGACATAAATGCAGACCAGTAGTGCCTCTAAAATGATCACCATAGATCAGTGTCCCATCAACAGGAACCAGCAGAGGGGCGAAAGAGTCCAGCCCGCACCCCCCCAGACACAGAAGGTGGTCTATGGCAAATGGGTATTTTCTAAAAATTTCTACAGCTTTTGGACATGCACTGGAAACACCTTTTTTCCACATTTCTGGTAGGGCCTAGCGTGTCCAGAGAAGGGCAACAAAGCTGGTGAAGGGTCTAGAGCACAAGTTTTATAAGGAACAGCTGAGAAAACTGGGGCTGTTTAGCCTGGAGAAGAGGAGGCTGAGGGGAGACCTCATCGCGCTCTACAACTACCTGAAAGGAGGTTGTAGTGAGGTGGGGGTTGGTCTCTTCTGCCAAGTAACAAGCAATAGGACGAGAGGAAATGGCCTCAAGTTGCACCAGGGGAGGTTTAGACTGGACATTAGAAAAAACTTCTTTACTGAAAGAGTGGAACAGGCTGCCCAGGGAAGTGGTGGAGTCACCATCCCTGGAGGTATCTAAAAGACGTGTAGATGAGGCGCTTAGGGACATGGTTTAGTGGGCATGGTGGTGTTGGGTTAACGGTTGGACTCGATGATCTTAGAGGTCTTTTCCAACCTTAATGATTCTATGATTCTATGATTCTATGATAAATGCAGAAAATGTGAATTTGGAAAAAAGTTTTTTGGAGAATGTCAAAGACTTGCTCTCTGTTGGAACGTGATGTGTTGTTAGAGTAGTCAGACACTGCTGTATCAGGGGCTGCTCTGTCAATATCCTTTTATCAAATTTGTGGAGGACTTATTAAAAAGTCTTAGCAATAACCCCTTATTTCCACCTCATAAAATGTACAGGGTTGTGATCAATTATTTGATGAACTCTGCTGGTGAGAGAAATTGAAAAAAACCCGACTTCTACTGAGTGTTTCACAGTAATCTTAGCATCTTGCACATTGTACAGAATACAGTTTGTTTGCTTGCTTCCTTGCTTATTTGTGGTTTCTTTGTTTCCTAGGACAAGAAGACCCATACCATCACTCAGTATAAAATACTTGGTATTAAGAAGCCCCAAGATAAGCTCTAGGCTGTATGCTGTATTCCTAGTGAGACAGATGTATCCTGGCAATATGGAAATTTTCCTCAATTTAGTAGCCATGGATTACACAAGAAACTTGGAAAGAAAGAGATTGTTTCCAGGGGCAAGGGAGAAAATTTGGGGGTTTTTTTGAGAGTGACCAGTGAGAGTGAGCAGCAAGGTGGAATGGGTTCTCTTTCAGAGGGTCAAGGCTTACATTTCACAAAGGCTGTAGTTTATGTATGTTATGCCTCTGTAAATGTATCAAACAATAGAAATGAAAAAGGAATGAGAATAATAAAATTTGAATATGACTAAACTCAGTGCTCTCCTGACACTGTTCTTTGAGGGTTAAATAGAACTGGAGGTGCTCAGTACTTCATGCAATCCACTTGCTTGCATGGACTTTATGCAGATTTATTACACATAAGTGAAGAGAGACAGAGAAAGGGAATGTAATTTCCCTTCACTGATACGCTTTAAAAACTTTGGAGGACAAAATTATCTCCTAAAGATCTCTATATCCTAAATTAAATGTAGAAATGTTATTCCTTGTGGGCATAGAGATATGTCTGAAGAGAAGTGTTGGAAAGACTCAGATCTAAATGACACCAGTCTTTGGAAGTACGGATCCTGGCTGACTCTGCATTATTTATTGGGCTCTGCATTGTTTATTTAGCTAAAGCACAGTTCTACCATGTTTTTCTTTCTTCCATTAGATTTTTTTTTTGTCTTCTTCTAGCTGTTATAGAATTTCACAGGAGATAATTCATTGGAATCTTCTTTTTCCACTGTGACAACAAATTAAGTGGACACCACTGAATGTGTTTTCTCCTTCCCTAATTCTGCGAATTGGTGGAACTTTCATAAAGGTGTAATTTTCCAGAATTATTGCCTTCATTTAGTTTTTGTCATATTGTCAATTTAAGACAACAGAAAAATAGTCAATGCTCACATAAATGTTTACAGTATATCTAAATAGTCTGCCAAGGTTTGAAAATAGTGTGTTATTTTTCAGAGCATGGTTACATGTATTCAAAGCATACTGTACAGTGACTGAAACAGTTCGTTTGGCTTTCCACTCTGATTCATAGTAAGCAGTCTGCTTTTTCTTGAATTACCATTTTTCTCAGCAATGATATTCACAATTTATTGTCCCTGTCAATTTTGAGTTTGCATATGACCACAAAGGCCATTTTTGACAAGGAATGTGTTTTCACACTTACGTCAAACTCAAGAAAGAGGGATTTGGGTGGGAGGGCATCTTGCTCTACATCTCCTTTGAGCATTTGCCCTACATCTCTTTAAGAATTCTTTTCTTCAGCCAATTAATAAAAATAATTTAAAAAATTATTAGGTTATCATAAATCATCCTCCTTTGTGTTTTGTTTTGTTTTGCTTTGTTTTGTTTTGTTTTGTTTTCTTTCCCACAGGTATCATGATCCTATGTGTCCACAGATTTTACCTAACCTTTTATGTTAGAATTTGAACAATATCCGTATTTCATAAGCAGGTCACTCAACTTCCAAAAATAAGAAATGTCTATGAAAATTAAAATGCTTCAGAACAGTAATGTAATCATAAATATTGATGGTATTTCTTTGTAAACCATTCAACAGAAGCTAAATCTTACTAAATTCTGTCCTCAATGTATTTACTACCTATTGCATTTACTTCAATATGAAAAGTGTTGTACACGTATGGCACCTTCTTTTAAATAGTTTGACTGCAGTCAATAATGCCACTTACAGAGGTTGAAGCAAATAAACTTAGGTATGAGTGAAATTGGGCTTGAGCAAAGATGAGTTTCTAGGATGTGGTTACGTCCTCCTGGTCCATATGTAGATGTTTTCACTGAAGTAAGATGCTTTCCTTCAGTGCCTTTTCAAAAGGCACATACTCTCCTCCTATTAGGGAATGTCAGTCCTGGGAGATATCCTTGGAAATGGATATATGCATATCTCATAGCTGCAGGGAAGCCAGGTGGAATTAATGCTGTCTGAGCTTTCATAACAATTTCTGTAACACATGAAGACCATATTGTAATACTTCCATGCTATTAAAAGCTATGGGATATGCTTCTGCACAGATTATTGTGTGGTGTGAATTTTGACATTTCTGTGAGATTATTGGAGAAAAGAAGAGGACTAGGAAACTTTGGATTTGTAGTTACACCACGTGTTGGAAAGGTGATACAAGGGGACATGTCCAGTACCGAACACCCTGTAATGTACACGTTACTTTCTCATAAAACATTGGTGCAGATAATGATGTGATCTTTTATGTTGCTGTACAATCCAAGTACAATTTATAATATTCTTCATATCCTGTGGTAACATCACATGTAATGATGAGAGGCAATTACAGGTACCTTTTTCTGGTTTATGCATATTTTAAAAACAGAATTAATAATAAAATATACTCAGCAATTTTATAGCTCTATTACTTCCCATTAAAAATAACAGTCTGCAACAGTATAAAAGGTGACCTATTCCCTGTGACAGTCACCATTGACTAGAACCATCTAGAAATGCTCTGCCAAAGAAAATACCACATTTTTGAAGTCTATGCTACCAATCTGATGCACGGCTTCCCAATGACAGTAAAAACTGGCAGCTAAGCCTGGCTTCTACAGCCCACAGATGTGAGGAATCCCTGATTATGTGTCAGTCCAGTGTCAGCCCTCAGGTTTCACCTCAGTAGAGGGAACCCAGCTCTCACAGTTCTGATATTACTATGAATTTGCAATACTGGTGTTACTATGAGACCCACCACAGAGCAAAATCTATGGAACTCAATACCATTATAAAATAAGATGTGTACATCTTACCTGTAAGATAGGTGAATAAACATGAGAGAGGAATATACACAGAAAGAAAGAGCGAAGGGAAATCCTGAGAAAATAATAAGTTATCATTACTCGCACTTCAGTGACAATATCAGCTTTGTGTATCCCCACACTTCAGTTTATACTATCTAGTACCATTAAGCCTTATTATGAACTATTCCAGAAAACTGACATAAAATTTTTAAAAAGAACCAATTTCCAGCAGTTTTGTGTTTTTTACATCCAGAAGAGCTTTCTTGATCTTGTTCAAGCATAGCTCAACAAAGAAGTGTGTCGGCACGCTGCAGTGCAGAGGCTGGTACATCTTCAGAATATTGCTGCCAACCTGGGTGTGTTGTGAAATCAAGGATTGAATTTGATTGATAGGATGTAATCTGAACATGTAACAGCTTAACTGCCATTGAGTTTTACAAACATTGTGCCAGAAGATTTTTTTTCTTTTTTTAAGAGGGATTAGAAAAAGAAATATGAGGCAGCTTTGGATGTGTTTATTCTTAATTCCTCTCCAGTATGAGGGACAACCTAAGAAATGTGATTTGTGAGCTAAAATTGATACAAAAGAAGGAATCACAGAATCACAGAATCATAGAATGGTTGTGGTTGGAAGGGACCTACAGAGCTCTTCTGGTCCAATCCCCTGCTCAAGCAGGGTCATTTAGAGACAGTTGCTCAGGAAATTTTCATGAATAAATAAAAATCTAAAAAGAAGTGAGAAAAGAATTTTTACCCATTACCTTTTAAGTGATTTTTGACAAATTAATTAAAAGTTTGTTTAAATTTGCAATGATAATATGACAAAATGGATTAACTCATTGGGGTGAGATTTACTTTCATGCTTGACTTCCCAACCATCCCTGTGATCTCAACGTACATTTTAAGCTTTTGTGATTTCGAAATGCATTTTGATCAGGAAAATCTAAAGAGGAGACCAGACCTGAATATCTGTGTTAGCTTAAATTGAATCCTGAAGAAAAATCTGGAAGGTGAGCTTTGATATTACTGCTACCAGCATCCCTTTTCCTCCATCCCCTTTCTTTTTTTTTGTTTAAAAATATACTACCTATAACAACTGAAAAATATTCCAAAAACCCAGGCAATTTGGATAAAGTGAGCAAGGCAATATTGGTCATGAACCTAAGATCAGAAATGCAATTAAAATCAGTATCTTGCCTAGTAGGTGATAAAGCACTTGGACAAGTGTATCTTTCTCCAGAGGCAAGACTGCAAGTAACAAGAATGCCAGAAAAAGAAGCTGCATCTTCTGTCTTCACTTCTGTTTTCTCTACGTTAATTTTGCTTTGTCTTCAAAATATCAGGATCTGAACTGAATTTCTGAGACCCATAGAAAAAGCTCAAGTTAATTTCTACTCCTCAAAGGGACAGTATTTGCCATGTTTACAATCTTAGTAAAGACATCCAGACTTTTCTATTTGTTTTACATTATACAAATACTTTTAATCTAAAAGTAAGCAAAATAAGTATATTACTAGAAAGCTTCAATATCTTCCAATTCAAATACCTCAATTTCGTCCTCTTTCCCCGCAAATATTTTTAAATAGTTAAAATTTTTTTAATTATTTTGCTATGACACAAAATATACCATAATCCCTTCCTGTTTTATTGTTTATGGCAGATTTTGATACCAACAAAATAAACACTGATAATGAAAAAAAAAAGAAAAACAAACCAAACCAAAACAAAACAGAGAGAGTGACAGTTAAGAATCTTTAGAGAGATGCTCCAAGGCATCAGTGAGGTAGGAGGAAAACCTGGTAAGGACAGGACCATGGAAGCCCGGAAAAGACAAAATATCTAGAAAAGAAAGTCAGCTGCATGGAAGGCAGACAGCCGGGCAAGGAGGAAGAAAGGACACTACTTTTGAGATAAACTAGGAAGAGTATGCATGTTTAAGTGATTTCAGTTCGGTTATGGGATAGGAGAGGATTTAAGAGAATATTCCAGAAGAGGAACACAGGGCCCTCGTCATAAAGGATTGCCTGAAAATCAGGCACAGCAGATTTTAGGGCTAACATATGGGTTGCTTTGCACATCTGCAGTTCTCTAAACCTCTGGAATACAATTTTCATGTCTTCCAGATTCTTTGTTGACAAGCTGGAAGAGTGGAAAACTTGGACCCATGGCACCTGGGTTCAGAAGAGAAAGCTAAAAAGGTCCAAGAGTCTTTTTCAGCTTCGTGATTGGTCCTTGTCAGCAAAAAGCCTGGAGACTTTGAGGTTTTTTCAAATTTTTATATTATCAAAATTCTTTTTTTATTGAATATATTTTTTATTTTATAATGAATAAATCTTCATTAAAACTGCAGAGAACCTCCTTTTCCCTCTATTCTAGACATGAGAGATAGGATTTAGTAATCACTGTCTAGATCTACAAGTAACTTGCAACAACTGGAGGAGACCTGTAGAGGAATGGAAAGGACCCAATGTCCAACAGCATACACATTTCAGGAGATTTTACTTCCGACATCTAATCCGTGTACACTCACTGGTGGTTGGATCACAATGAGTGCAGTGCTGGACTGTACTTCTCTGTTTAGCTCCATCTGAATGAAATCCAACTCCAAGACTGCTCTGCAACATGACAGTGAGTAGTGCTGATCAGTAGATTTGTCTTAAAAGCGTATTCCTTACCCAAACTAAAATAGTAACATAGATACACCTATCGCCAAATTACTGACTACCAGAGTGATTTTAAGTCACTTGAGAATTTTATCCATGGCTACGTAGTACACCATTAAGCTCCCTTATATGCAGGTGATCAAAACAGCGTGCAATACAGGGATATTTTGATAGAAGACAAACTTTCAGAAGCTGAAGTAGAAACATCTAAATGGCACTAAGATGTTTTTTGTAGAACAAAGGCATTTATAACAAACTGGTCTATGCTCCAGTAAAATGAAATGTTTTTTTTTAAAAAAAAATAATTTCACTGTTAACATGTAATTATCCTTAAAAGTTTAATAGTTTAAATAATGGTGTGATGCCGCCTGAGAGATGACCATTTAACATATATAAATTGGCCCTGTTAATGTGATTGGCAGACCCAAGCTCTTACAAATTGACTGAGGATTTTTCTTATTAAGATATGTTTTCCCCAACAGTAAAGTTGAAATAAAATTTACAAAGGGGCAGAAAGTGACCTTTTTTTCTTACTGATGTTTTGTTCTATGTTTCCTTGGTCTTGTGAAATACACAACTCTACAAATCCTTTCTCAATCATCATCATTCTCTCCTAAATATCTTGTATTTGCTCAATGCTCTTAAAACTTCAGAAGGGAAGGCAGGGAGCACAGACATCATGCTAAAGGCCTAGACCTCAATTTCATTTTCAAGGCTCTTCACAAGGATCTGATCTTATTTCAAAGTCCGTATTTTCAAATGTTTAACCACATACTTAAGCACACAAAAGATGTTTATAGCTTTCAAAGAACTTAAAAATATGGTTAAACATGAAAATAATTGCTTTCTTAAGAAAATACCAATGGGATTTTGCTTGGGATAAATACACTTTTCCAGTTTGTCGTTTTTAAGAAACATGATAGATTGGCGTCCTTTATTATAATAAAGAAGAGTTTTCTTCAGTCTATCTGAGGTATTTATGATGTGTTCTTCCATTGAGGAGATTGTATTCGCAATTATTAGCCTTTAATTTGATAAGCATAAAGTAGTTGCTAATCCCTGCCTATATCCTCATCATTTCCTCACTTCTGCCAGTACAATTTTTGCGTAACTATGCATTGAATTGACTTGGTGAACTTTTTCAAGTCATTAATAATTCATCAAAAAGAAGTTATAAATTATTGTCACTATGAATTTGATTCTCTCATGGTAAATGTTAAATTTCATTTGAAGAGAAGCAGAATTCATGATGAAAGGACTAAATTCCTGGTCATTGAAACTCATATTGTTTTCAACTACTTCATTTATTATTCAAATTGTTTGACCTTAAAGAAAGTACTGGGAATGCATTAGGTTCATCTTACTATTCACAAAGTTTCAGAATATAATGGCATATAGCTCTTTCTGGGAAGTAAGAAATGAATGAAGTAAAGATTCGATAGAGACTAGAATACTGATTTCAGCTGAGAGTCAGCTGTGAATAACTAATCCCAGGATCAATCCAGAAATAAAGATGGGGATGTTCAGCAGAGTGAGAATAGACAAATTAGTGACAAGAGTAATGATTCAGCTGCTACACACTTTCATTGTAATCAGGGATTCTTGCATGGTTGAAAAAATAGCAATCTAGAGAGCAGCACAGGAAATTCACAATTAATTGAAGATAAGTCAGAAAGGGATGCAAAAACTCAAACTACTGAGGGCAGAAAATATAAATAGCATGAATGGAAATAACATAATAGGAAAAATGAGCTCAAAAGGCAAAATTCAGTATAAGAGAGATTATAATGAAAAGAATGAAATGCACTGAGAAATATAAAAGAACAATGGAATTTACACTCTGTTGCTGATTTGCTGCTTCTGTGGTACACAGAAATGCTTTTTATGATAAGATCAATAATTTAATACAGGCAACAACTGACAAGACAGAAAAAAAAAAAGAAACAAAAAAAAAAAAAAAAAGAAAAAGAGACAGCAACAGGTGTTCATATCCCAAGAGTCCTTCTATAAGTAGCTGGAATAAGTTTCTTCATTTACAGGTGAGGAGTTCAATGAAGTCCTTCCAGCTAAAAACATCTAACAGGATTTTTTACTTTACTGATTCCACAGCTGAGCAGCCTAAAAAATGTAACAGGTTGCTTAACAGAAAAAAACTATGTTATGTTTTGCAAAAAAGGAAAATGAAAAAATGAATTTGATAGATAGATGCATTCTTAACAGTCCAATTTCACTGGGCTTACTTGCTTACTGAGAGACAATATTGTGGAGATTCATGAGGCTAATTCTATGAATAATATAATATGTTGTTATCACTCAGTGGTTTGTTTCTATTTATATGTATGTGTGTGTATAGATATGTGCAATCAGCTGCAATAATTATGAACAAGAACTTGCAAGGTGGTGTTTTGAAGAGATACTGGATTTAGCATTTCAGACAGTTTCTGAAATCTGTTCACTTCTGTCTACTGCTGCCAGCCATTCATTTTTGCCCTGCACTGCAGTTACTTCCCTCATTATAAATCATAAATTAAATATGAAAAAAAGGAAAAAAAACCAAACCAAACACCAACAACATCAACAAAAAAACCCAAAACAAACCAAACAGACAGAAAAGAAGCAATCCATAATAGAAATAACACTTTGGATAAACAGTTATTTTTAACCTGAATCAGTTTGGTAGTCTGGTATAGTGTGACTTCTCAAAATCACAATAACACATTGAGGTAGCAAACAGTGATATGTGAAGGAGATCAGGCTTAAGTTTGCTTTACTGACTGGATTTCATCAAATTGCTTTTTCAGAAGAAAGCCTTTTATTAACATCCTTCAAAACAGCTGTCATATTGGTGAGAGTAAATGATTGTTCTGTAAATCAACTGATTGTACTGTCTGACAGAATAGAAAAATTATTTGATCCCCTCAAGTAATGATAATTTTTTTGTTAAAAGATAGGGAAAAAATCACTCAAAGACACACATAAGAAAGGTATCAGTTTTAAATCCCTAAAAAGTAAGCAACCTTCAAACTGACAATCTGTTTCCTGAATCTAAGAAAGTTCAAAGACTTGGAAGGCTCTAAATCACAGAAACCGGTAAGTTTCTTAAAAATATTCTAAGGGACCCTTACTGTCAGTGTTGTGAACATGTCACTGTAACAAACTCACCTCTCAAGTTCTACTCCATTAGTCCATGTCCAGTATTTCTTGTCCCTAATAAACGGTGTTAACTCTTTTTCCAAGTACCTTATAGCTTAATAGTGAATTGAAAGTTCTTTCTTCTCCTCTGAAACATTAATCTGTGTCTTGCTTTCTAAGGATACAGCAGATCACATTTTATGGCCATAATATGTAACATGCCAGAATTATTTTACGTATTCCAAAATGAAGGAGGGTAAATACAATATTGCTGGATTTATTGACAAGTCTTTTTCTTTTTTTATGTGTTATCATCTTTATATAAGTGTATCTCATCAATAAATGAGATTTAATTCCAAAGGTGTATTTAATTCCAGAGAATGAGAAAAAGAATTTGTGTCCAGGAGACATTTGCTTGTGAAGCTACTTAACTCAAAACTTACTAGATATAGAAATACATGTGAGGATAAGTTAATTAGATTATTAGCTTTCTTTTGGAAAATTTGGCTGTTTGTATTTTAACTTCAATATTTCTTCAAAATTACAATAGTTGAGAAAATATAAAGCATTTGTCCAGACAGAGACCAGTGACGAGTGGTGTCCTTCAGCGGCCCCTATTGGGACCGGTACTGTTTGATATCTTCATCAATGACACAGACAGTGGGGTCGAGTGCACCCTCAGCAAGTTTGCAGGTGACACCAAGCTGAGTGGTGCGGTCGACAACGCCTGAGGGACGGGATGCCATCCAGAGGGACCTGGACAAGCTCGAGAAATAGATCCATGTGGACCTCATGAGGTTCAACAAGGCCAAGTGCAAGGTCAGGGCAACCCCCGACATCAGTACAGGCTGGGGGATGAAGGGATGGAGAGCAGCCCTGCCAAGAA
>NW_009217451.1:23428-27247 GCF_000690835.1 Fulmarus glacialis
TGGAACACCTCTCCTATGAGGAAAGGTTGAGAGAGTTGGGGTTGTTCAGCCTGGAGAAGAGAAGGCTTCGGGGCGACCTTATTGCAGCCTTTCAGTATTTAAAGGGGGCTTATAAGAAAGACTTTTTGGTAAGGCCTATAGTGATAGGACAAGGGGTAACGGTTTCAAACTAAAAGAGGGTAGATTCAGACTAGATATAAGGAAGAAATTTTTTACGATGAGGGTGGTGAAACACTGGCACAGGTTGTCCAGAGATGTGGTGGATGCCCCACCCCTGGAAACATTCAAGGTCAGGTTGGACGGGGCTCTGAGCAACCTGATCTAGTTGGAGATGTCCCTGCCCATGGCAGGGGGGTTGGGCTAGATGACCTTTAAAGGTCCCTTCCAACCCAAACTACTCTATGATTTTATTATTTCTGTTCTCTGTCAGGTAATGTTCTACTAAATGGCAGTCTGTTTACCTTTAACAAATTATTTCCTTCATCTTTGAAGTCTATAACATCCAGATCAAAATATTAATTCTTATTATTTTTAAATTCCGTATTGTATACATGGCATATAACATCGTATCCGTCATGATATTCTCAAGTATTCTTTAAAATCTATTAATACAATATGATTATTGATGTCTCCTGGGTTTCACAGATTAATTATACAGTATAAAAATCGCCCTTTCTAAAACTATTGTCAATTAATTTTGCTATGTTTACATTTCTTATCACATTTCTTAGAGTGGAAAAAAGTGATGACATTTTTGGTAGGTATGGCATAATTTTGAACATAAATGAGGATAAATAATTTTGTCCTTCCTAATTTTTCATCTTACACTATTGTAATCTTACACTAATTGTAAATGCTGTTTTGATTTTCGTAATTTTTTTTTTTATCCTTCCCAGACTGAAACTTTCCTTATAATAAATTATTATACTGATTTTATACAAAGAAAATATACCACATGGACTGGTAATAGTTAATAAGATAGAACACAATTACACTGTCACGAAGCTGCTTATACTAGTACAGCTTATGTCCCCATTGGAAAAGGATGAACTAAAACCCTTGTTACACAGTTATGACTCTGAGCATGCCAAGAGTTATACTGGAAGGCTTATTGCAATAAACACCTGCCCCTCAAACCATATGGAATCAGACTGGAATTAACATTTTCCCATAGCCCATTCAAACTGTCTTGGTAGTGCAAAATTCATTCCTGACAAAAGAAGAGAAGCAATTGAAAGACTTTAAATAGTCAGTGTGGCTTAAGGGAAATAACAGAGCTGGAGTGCTACAAAATATAATGGGGATATCCCTTTTCCATTATTTCATCCTTTTCTCTCTCTCCTTTTAAGTATTCAGCACAGAGGGAACCAACCAAGGAACCTGTTGTGGCTTATAATAATAACAGCTATAAATTCGATCTGGCATATTGCAATCAAATCTGTCGTTATCTCAAACCCTTCGAGTCCCACATTGGGAACCAAAAAAGGCTGTCATGGCTTAACCCCAGCAAGCAACAAAGCCCCACCCCGCCGCTCGCTCCCTCCCCCCCGGTGGGATGCGGGAGAGAATCGGAAGGGTAAAAGTGAGAAAACTCGTGGGTTGAGATAAAGACAGTTTAATAGGTAAAGCAAAAGCCACGCACGCAAGCAAAGGAAAACAAGGAATTCATTCACTACTTCCCATCGGCAGGCAGGTGTTCAGCCATCTCCAGGAAAGCAGGGCTCCATCACGCGTAACTTGGGAAGACAAACGCCATCACTCTGAACGTCCCCCCTTCCTCTTTGCCCAGCTTTATATGCTGAGCATGATGTCATATGGTATGGAATAACCCTTTGATCAGTTGGGGTCAGCTGCCCCGGCTGTGTCCCCTCCCAACGTCTTGTGGACCCCCAGCCTACTCGCTGGGGGGGGGGGGTAAGGAGCAGAAAAGGCCTTGACTGTGTGTAAGCCCTGCTCAGCAGTAACGAAAAAATCCCTGTGTTATCAACACTTTTTCCAGCACAAATCCAAAACATAGCCCCATACAAGCTACTATGGAAAAAAAAAAAAATTCTATCCCAGTGAAAACCAGCACAGAACCATCCTTTCTTTAGTCTCTTCACACAGTAACTCATCATTCCCCATAGAAATATCTAATACGTATTTCATGTAGACCAGCTCTTTGTACTTCTGACATCTTCTGCCTCTGCATCCAACACCTCCCGCGGAGGTGGATGGATCCAGAAATAGAGGTGGATTGCCCTTACCATTCAATCCATGCCCAATTCATCCTACCGGGGAACAGCAGCTGCTGTCCCCAGATATTGTTGTCCCTCCCATGGCAGCAAATTTGTGCTAGAAGAGTTGATCTTCAGCTTTCTCCATGGAATGCACAACAGATATGCTGCTGAATTCACTTTTGCTTACTACCTTGAGATAGCGCTGTAACCTCCATACCCGGAGAGATGGGTTTTGAATCTCTGCTGCACTGAAAGTTGCACGGCCACTTGTATCAGTGCTAAGCAAGTGTAAAAATGTTGTAAATCAGAACAGTATTAATACCTGGAATTGACAGTAAAAATACCTGTTCCTATGCCCCAGGTGCAAAAATCAAGCAAAAAAAAATCATGCCCCTGAAAATTACAAATTCCTGACTATGGAGAAATGAAAAAACCATCCGTGAGATGAGCTAACCCCCCTCCTGCTCACTCCCAGAATTTTTGATAAATATGAAATGGATTATAACTGGACAAGGTATCCTATTTAAGAAAGCTGATGAATATTTATTATATATAGAACTGGCTTCATGTTAAGTTTTGCTAGCAATTGCTACCACCATGCTCAAAATCTATTCATGACATCGGTACCATGTACGACTATCCCTCTCATTTCAGCAGCAAAATATCCTTGCAGAAGTTCATTTCACATTTTTTTCAATTCTATGCAATATAGTTTTGCACTTCTTTCATTCGCTGTGTTATATGAGATTTTACACTATGATGAGTAACACTTGCTACCTTTTTCAAGAAACAGTCCTGAGCCGTGAAATCTTGAGCTGGCTTTGACAGTAATTTCAAGGAGTTTCTGGCATCCAATCATCCATAATTGCCATGTCACAAGTCACACATCACATAGAATAAATAACAATCTTAACTAGATATCTTTAAACCAACCAGGTCTAAAAAAAAATAAATCTACTCTATTATTCTATGATAACTTAAAAGAAAAAAAGTTATTTTACTTTTAAGAAAACTTATTAGAAATAATGTTTTGAAAATTCTGACCTTTCAAAAATAGCATAATTGGTTTTTTAGCCTGCTAAACTCAGAAATGTCCCAGAAAAGGCTCTTCCATTACGCTTTGTACCTATTTCCCCTGTGAGTTGGAAACAAACAGGGTAGCAATGGGGGAAACTTAGATTCACAATTTCGATTTGAAGGACAAGTAGCTACTTACATTAAAATAGTTTTCCCTTATATTAGGCCAGATCTTATACCAATTAACATCATAGGAAAAACTCCCACTAACCTTCTGCTTAAAAGGATTTTTTAAAAGCTGGATTTTTGTAAATCAATGGATTTCTTTGATTTATTTTACAGAAAAAAACATGGTATTAATGTTTTAATCTTTAGCCTCATTATAACAAACATGTACTTGAAAGGACACACAAATTCCCAACAGTATAAATATGACATCTATTTTATTATTCATTCAGCAATATCTGCATTTTAGTAGCTATGCCAGTGAAGCATCATTATCAAAAACAGGTGAAAGAATAAACATTGTCTCCCTGACAAAATATCTCTCTCCCCCCTCTCTTCCTCTTTCTCTTTCCCTCTT
>NW_009217451.1:27278-70652 GCF_000690835.1 Fulmarus glacialis
CTCCCTCTCCTCCTCTCCCTCCCTCCCTCCCTCCCCCTTCACCTCCCTCAATCTTACTATTGGTAATACAAGAGCATCACTCACTGCATGTCAACCCCATGAACTAATCAAGTTGGGGATCCGAGCTTCTGGAAAGGAAGCAGTTGGCCTTGGCCGGGTGCTTAGCTAGTTCAGCTGAGCCCAGTTAAGTTAGAGGTTAGCACTCCAGAGGGAATAACGAGCGATTATAAATTTGCAGATGTTGGAGACTGCTGAATCCAGTAGCCCGACAGATGTGAGACTGCGCACGCACTTCTAACCGGCACGCACACACGCACAGAGCGAGACAGATACAACCCGTCCTTCACCGCTCCAGCACAGAGGGAAGATGTTGGCACGAGGAATCCGACATGAATGGAGGAGAACAGATCTGAAGGAAACCTGAGGGTATTCAGAAATGAATGTGAGGGGAGGAGGGGGAATGAGAGACACCTCACTTCAGTGTCTTCTGGCCCAGCAGAGGAAGAATACTGAGAAGCACTTCCAAGCAGCTTGCAGATGAGGATGCAGGATCCACTATGTTTACTTCATGATTCATCATCGCAGAGTATGCACTTCATAATCTTTGAGACAGAATTCATGAACAATAATGTTTTTAATCTCCTTGATTGATTGTATCATCTGTGGACCACCAATGGAAACAAGGGATTTTAATGAATTACAGAGAAAAAAGTGTTTTCACTGCCCTGGTATAATAAAACAGACATAACTGTATTTGCAATGTACCCATTAGGTTATGTGAGAATGTATCTTCCTAACATTACACAAAGTTGATAGAACAGACTTCTCTTTTTATTGGTAAGGCTGGTAAGATAAAAAGAAAGCACAGTCTTTCATGCCATAAAGACTTACTTCCTGTTAATATTTTTCAAACAGTTCATTACTGTTTATGATAGCGCAATTTGCATAAAACACTGAACTTACACACATGCAATACAACCTAAATAATTCCTGTCCCAAAGGAACTGGGATCCAGCTGATTATGCAAATGAAAGTAACTGAAACAAATGTGGAAATTAAATGTAAAACTGAAATACATTAAAATATAACAATATCTATATAATACAGAGAGCTGATTTTTATTTATTTATTCATTTTACAAATGACCAAAGTGTCAAACCACTTTGTGTAAGTGTCTGACTTCAATGGACCTTTCACTGCCAGTTCTGGATGGCATTTCTGATAAGAAGGCTTTTCAGTGGAAACCTGCTAGGAATATGGAGCATTTATGCAGCATATGGAGGATCTGAATGGAGGTATTTGCTCTGAAGCAAATGAGACAGAGACTTGAATAGACAGAGACATGCTCTAATTATTAGACTATTGGCAGTTCTGAGAGTTTGTGTAAGGTTTAGGATTTTTTTTTTCTTCATCAAAAGGCCCAGGTCCCAATTTAATGCGGACTGAACATGTTTTCAAACATCACTTTGCTTCTGTATCTCTGTTCTTTTCCAGCCAGCTCAACTAATAACTTCTAAAATTATGGCAAATCCTTCTTGTAGTTCAGCCAAATTAATGTTTATTCACCAGAGAGAAGAACATTCTGCAGAGACAAGGACAGTAGACATACAGCTTTTTTCCTGTCTTTATCAGAGAAGCTGTAGAGTTTCTTTCACTAACCCCTTCTAAAGGTCTGCATTTTTTTTTCCCCCCAATATACATATTTATATAGATAGCCTTTCATACTTATAGCTGAATTCTTGGGGGAGAAAACAAAAAATACAAAATTGATACTATTAAGCACGTAAAGCTTGAAATCAAATGTTTTCTCTCTTAACTGTACTGAATAGTTGAACTGCTTTTGTATTCTAATGAATTAGAAAGAATCCCCAAACTCTCTGTCACTTAGATCATTCATGTAAAAACATTAGTTGTCAGGATGTCTTAGGATTCTTATGTTCCTTTTCATGGGACTATGAGGATCAAAATTAAGATCACGGAAACATAAACTAGACAGCTTTCATATGCATGGGGCATGGGTAGAGTAAGGCACTTTCTTAGTCAGAGGAATAGAATCCCCTCAAGTAGAAAATAAAAATAACATCCCGCATACTCTGTAAACCCCTTATCGTACTCATTAGTCCTGCTTTTATCTCCACTGATCTAGCACAAATGCAACAAGAATTATGAAGACCTCAAATACCATGCAGAGTCCAGGTATTCAGATGAAAACAGGGAAAAAAAAAAACAGATCTCAATTTTCAGCTCAGCTTTAAAATAATATAATTTATCATCCTTTCATTAGAATCAGATTTACGTGTTTTTTTATTTCTTTTTCCCAAATGCAATCCTGAGGAAAGGAATACAAACTTTGTGATTTAATATCTTTACTACTTTGTTTCTATGTATTTCTTGTAAGATACAAGTTGCATGTTTTCTATTTCTTCTTTGAGCCACATTGAAGCAGTCTCCATAACAAATCTGTGCATCTTCATAGAAATTAAAGGGTTTAACCATACAACTAACACAATGAAAAGTGTGTGACCAAACTCCCAGGCAGTTTTCAAAGACCCAACATTCATCCATTTATTCCTTTCCAGTTTCATTCCTACTGTTGGAATAAGCAGTAGGATTTTTATCTTTTGCACAAATTTTTATTCTATTCTTTTTAAACAAAAAGTTTTATTTATACATTATTTTATGTAATATGCCAATGGGGAAGAAATACAGCTTTAACCTTATGTTCTGAAACTTCCAAAATACTGATTTTCTATAATATGTTAAAAGGACTGTAAAATGTCATTCACTTTGTTTTATGACAGCTATCTAGAAGGATGTTTTATACTTTTTGATTTGTGACTCTTGAAATTCACTCAAAAGCCACAAATTACTGTAAACTAAGCTATAAATAATCTAACTTATAGTCCATGTTTTCTAGACTTAAGTAATGATTTCATTATCCAGTTACAAACTATTCTTTGAATTTCCTCTCCAGTGTACTTGTCTACAAATGCATCGTGACAGACGTAATTGTACCCCAAACAGATCTGTAATCTTCATTATTAAAAAATTCAAACATGTACGAGGGAAAGTAAAAGAAACTGAGATAGAGTAAAACAATTCAGCGAAAAGAAAAATAGCTTTTCCCTCACTAACTATTGACCTTTTAGGGCTTGAACCACAGAAAATGAAAAAATGTGTCTAAATTGACTTCAGTAGTGTTTGGGTCAGGTCTCTACAGGAACATTAATACTCATGCATCAAAAAAAAAGATAAATGGAATCTAAAAATGTTCATAATCATTCAGCCTTTTTGTTTGATAATATAATAGAAACTAAGGTCCAAATAAGCATATTAAATTATCGTACCAAATTATCTTTACACTTTTGAGATCCATGTTATTCTCATTGTCACTGTAATTTGCTGTGAGGGACAATATACAGCACATAGGTTATTCCAACAAAAGAATTTGAGTTTTGCCACTGGCAAATTCAGTTCTGCTTTTGGTGAATATGCACATGCATGGAAGACATCATTAATAATCTCAGTTATTGCATTGTTGCCAAGAAATAAAGGTAAAGAGTCAACCCTATCCTTCAGAAATAGCTTGTACCGAATTCCCAACAACGTTGGGTAATGAAGCTTGAATACAGTTGTTTACTCTTTTGGTGGCTACTTACTTCACTTCACACTGCAGACCTTTCAAGTCCAATATTTGTTTGAGTAATAAATGGATTAAATGTGTTATTTCAAACCATTCTTTTTTCCTGTGCTCTAGCTGCTTCTTATACACAGATAATTTACTTTCTAATCGTGCTCTTTATGTATTAGTACATAGGTTTTGTCTTGGAAGTTCAGACATGAATATCCTAGACAGTACTCATAAACTCAATATGTCATTGAGTTGGATTTTTTTCCCCTTTTTTTAAATAGCCTACTACTGCATTTAGAAAGCCAAAAAGATAATAAATACATACAGAAAAGAATAAAAAAGACCAAATCAAGTGCTGTAAGAAGAACCTCCAGCTGGGCTGTAAATTTCATTTACCCTCTTCTCTAACCAACCACTGTAAGAGAACTGGAATGTAATCAAAAAGTAATGGTGGCAGGTAGGAATCCATTACAGTCTTGTGGGATCTTTGAAGTCAAAATATTCATGAGCAGTCTATAGCTGCGTAGCTCATATTTCAAAAACTTTTTTTCACGTTTTTATAATGTTACAAGAAAAAAAAAAAAAAAGGAAAATCCTCAGTTTTAACATGGGGAAAAGGACTGGTAATGCTTCTACATGGACAATCATGGTAAGGTAAAGCACTAACAGTGGTTTCTAGACTGTCACTTAGATTAATGTTTTCAAATATTCCTGGTTTATAATTTCTTTCTTTTTCTTTTCTAAGATATACACCTAAATTTCCTGAACTGCTTCACTCTTCACAAGAATGTTTTGACTAACATGGCAGAAAAACTTCTAAGATTTTAATAAGAAATGAGAAATCATTTTTTCCAAAAATTTACATTCAAATACAGACACAAACTAATATAATGTGGACATTAACTGTTTTTGTATGATTCTCCCTGACTCTTTTTTTTTTGTTATTGATGTTCTGATATTGATTTTTTTTCATGCCATATGGACATTATAATAAAAGATGAACCAATAAAATTTGTTTATTGTATATAGCAGAAGGGAAATGAGAGCTCCTGACTATAGCTTACAAAGGGGATGGGAGGATATTAAATTCTATAGAAAGTTGTAGTTGCTCTCCCACTATTGTTAAATGTGTTGCTAATTATCATGGGATATTAAATCTTGGTGTCTATCAGATTTTCACATGAATCCTCCCCACTTTTAAACAGCTTTGAGATTTGTCACAGCCTTTTAACAAAATACTGTACCATAGATTTTTATTGGAATTCACCAGTAACTTTGCTCTCAAATGGGTTAAAAACCAATATGATTCTTTATCCCACCCTGGATGGAAGACACTGATTACAGATTTTCTTTCCTTGAGTTCACATTTGCCTAAGAAAGAAGAGAAAACGAATTCTTGCAGTGAACTACACTTGATACATAATTAACAAAATAAGACCTGCCACAGCAATTAGAACGAACAAAATTATGAATGTAGCAGAAAGTAAATACTTGGAACTATGTACATGGCTTTGAAAAACATAATGATCGCCATCATCTTTCTTGGCTGCTGCAACATATGTTATAGGATGCAAATTCATTTACAGTAAGGAGGACACTTTTCTCAGGGGGATAACGAAGATGTAAGAAATAGAGCTCATGGTGGTTTGTGAGTCTGTGGGAGGGTTTAAAGGAGCCTTGTTGTAACTGGGAGGCCACAGCCAGGGTTGTCCCTTTCCTGCGAGGTCTGCTTTCAGATGAGCCTCTAGTGTCTGGCCAAGCTGAGCCACAGCCATGCTGCGTCATTCTGTGCCTATTGGTCTTTCCATGCCACATATATTTCTTAAGAATTAAGTTTTTTTCTAAAGCAAAATAAAAACTACCCAGTAGAAAAAAAAAAATCAGAAAAAAAGACTTCCAAAATATTTGTCACGTATAATAACACTATGACAAAATTGCTTTATGTCTTCATCTGTAATTTAATAAAATAACATAGTTTTTAAAAAGTGCTGAAAAGTAAGCGGTAGATTAGACTGTTCCTCAACAACTGATTTTTTTCTCCAGTAACTGATTTTAGACTTGTTTGAAGGGGACTATTTCAGCCTTTCAAGTCCCATTAAAATCCCTGGCAGGCATATGGCTGGTATGTTTTACACTATTTACAAAACACATGAGCAGGTTTTCTGACAGTCCTTCAGCATTTTCTCACCAAACAACAAAAAATTGCAGTTAGAAAACAAGAGAAACCATACAGACAAATTGCTTTTTGTTAGGACTGTGTCATACGTATAGTGGTGACATAAGAAAGGTGCCCAGTGTGCTATGGGGCTCTAAATGGGGATTTTTCTGCTCTGTTTTCTCACTGACATGGAAGGAACTGTTAGAGTCACAGAGACTTCTCCAATCATACGGCTGGAGAAAAAATTAATTGTATAAAAACAATGAATAATTCAAGTGAGAGAAATTTATGTCATATTCTTTGGATGAACACAGTCTACTTAGTTTTCATCTGTAGAAGTTAGCGAACAAACCCTGTTTTTTGGCTTGGGCTCTTCAAATTTATTTTATCATTAGAGGTATACACAAGTCCACCCTTGGTATAATTTTTTTCTGACAGAAAAAAAAAGGTGCTAGCAGAAGGCAAAAGACAAATGAAGTTGAAAAACTATGCACATGGAGATACGCAGCTGTCAAGAGTACATGGGGAATGGCTCTCTTCCATCAAACACTGGGGGTTTAAAATTTTTTTTCTAACCTTTCATCAGAGGAGCAGTGTCACAGATTTTTGTCTAACTACTGCTTTTGTCTAAATACTGTTGTGCACATCAGTAAAAATTATGAAAAGTAATCATCTGTGTGTTGGAGTCATGTAGTAGGACTGTCCAGATTCGTAACATACTCTTATTAACCTAGTTCAATTACAGTAACAAACTGTGAAAACGTTAAAGGAAAGCAAACCCATTTTTTCCATTAGGAAACTAATGCTTAATCAAGAGAGCAGGGCAGGAGCCCTTCATTGATCGGTGCTGAACAAGTTACTGAGAAAACAATTACTCCTCTCAAAAGCAAGGGGTCATTTGACATAAAGAAGTGATGGGGAACAAATGCAGGGGAAGCAAAAGATGTAACTGGCAAATGGGTCCGCTATGTGAAATTGTTTAACGTTGTAAATGACTTTGGTAAAATAATTCACTGAGTTGGAACTGATGAATGACAATGATAAAGGATGACAGCATCTTGCACGCACTTTGTCAAGTCACTGTCACACTTATAAACTCCTGAATGAGGAGGCTGCAGTTGCCACAGCCTCACAGGCAGAAACTGGGGGAAGAAAATTCTGTGTCATCAAATACAAGAGGGAAATACTGTTTTCTTTAGGGTTGGGAGACATGAATTGGACTATCGAAGCTCAGGTAAGCTCGCTGTCTTCTAGTCAAGGAAGAAAAAACATATTCACTCTTAGGATTAGCGTTTAAACTTTAAAAAAATTTGCTTAAAAAAAAAAAAAAAAAAAGAAAGTACAGCTTTTAAAAGAATTGTGTTTTCCCATGACAAAGTACACAGTACATCTGTACAAGATCTTTTCCAATACTGTCTAGTCTCTAAAAGTATTTGTTAGAGGGACAATCATTTATTAAAGAAGAGCAGCAGTGGAGTTAAAACCTTACTCACTCTCTTTCCATAGCTCCTTAACTTTAATTTCTTTCTCTAGTTTCTGCGGAATATTGGCAGATAATTTGAATGAATTTAAAAAGTTAAACCATATGATCATATTCAGAGTTTAAGAGTTTTCCTGTATGGGTTCTATAAATTATAAACCATGCTTCCAGTCTAATTTTGGAGCTTAGCTAACTTATCTAAACTGAGTATAGTAAAGACAGCCATATCCCAAATAGCTATCTAGAAAATGGGACAAAAGCCCCTATGACCTTGATTTGTTACAATGATCTAAATAAATCCCTAAATTAAAATAAGTGAAACACAATACCAAACTATTCAAAAACATATACAGAAAGATATTTTAATAAGTTTCAAAATTAAACTGACCTTTATTAGAAAACAAATATAATTTGCTGTATTTTCTGTAGCTAGTCTACCTAACTGAATTTACTGGGAAGTTCAGCTGCAAGATAGATGCAAAAGACACTAATGTTATAGAATCATCTTGCTGTTAACTACGTATTCTCTGAACTCTGACTCATAAATGCTATGTATAAATAACAAGCTGAAAAGAAGCAAACACTACAATTACATTTTCATTTTAGCATTTAGATAGCTATTACAGATGGTCAGATGACTGCAGTTCAGGCACAAATTTGATTTCCAGAATAAGTCTGATTATGATTCAATTAACCCTGACACAGCTACAAGGTTTTTTTTCCCAATAATTCTAAGCAGATATAGTAGACAATTATGTGGAAAAAAGTGGAAAGGTTTGAGGACCACAGTGGTGGTTCATCCTGTGAACACCTTTAAACTATACTTTAAAATGTATTGGGTTTGAGGAACAGAGTTTCATCTTTCTCTGTCCAGAAAACTTTAAAATAATGTAAAAAGCCAGAAAGCAAATGTTTCATTTGTATTTTAACTTACAAAAAAAACCCAAAAAACAACAACAACAAAAAACCCCAACAAACCCCAAATGCAAATTTGCAACAGCCTGACAAGTAAGACACTTCTGAAAAATATACTCTGGCTTAAAAGGCTTGCCTTTTCGTTTGGCTCCAGTTGAACTTCCCCCTCATTAAACAATAATCTTTATGGTGAATTCCAATAAAGATGAAAAAAGAAAGATTCTGAAAAGAATGCATAAATAATTCTGGTTGCCTAGCTGTGGCAATGAATTCCTGTTTGTTTTGCCACTGAAGGGTGAATGCAACCCTTTGAGCAAACGGGAATTCATTATTCCAGTGACTGAGAAATGATCCACTTAAAGAACCTAATTGGTTCTACAACAGTGATTTCTTTCAAAGCACCGTTTCCGGAAGAAACAACAAAAAGAAGACAGCTCTTTGACTAGTACAGGGTCTACAGGGTACATTTGCCTTCCCATGTTTCAGCTCTAAAAAGAAAATGTCACACATACCCAGGACAAAGGAACAAAGAACTAGTGTTTTCAAAGGTACAGAAATACAGCAGGTCTTCCACTTCTTTCTTGAAGAGTAAAGCTGAATTTCAATAAATATTAGTGCATGCTCATGGCACTTGAACTGTCAGTAAGAAAGAAAATACTGTACTGACCACAGTTTCAACTCCTTTCAAGAGTGATCATTAGTAGCCAAAAGCTACTTGAATATTTTACTATGCAAATGAAAAGTAAATCAACATTATTTACCTGTAAGTGTTATAGAATATGTGAATTAATATGCCCAATCTGCTGAAGCAAATAGAATACTGTCATTTATTTTTAACCTAATGAATTAGAATATGCAAAAAAAGAAACTCAGACACACAGGTAGATACAGACAGTTCTCATTTACATCTCAATAGTTACGCTGGAAGAATAAAAATCATGTACTGATTGTTGCATTTAAATGCAGAATCTTAAACAAGATTTTTTCTGGAGGCAAGGTGCAGGTCAGAAACAAATCTGATTGAGGTTAATGGATGGATATCTATTTACTTCAAAATGAGCTTCAGAACAGGCCCCCACAGAACAACAAATTCACATTCAGTCTGAAATCTGAGGCAAAAACTTCCAGTTCTGTGCGAATTTGACAAGTGATTTAATGCTCTTTCTAGAATTAGAATGAGTGATATGAAAAGAGTTAATGCATTATTTACGCATCACTTTCAATGTGTATCCAGTCCCTGAAGAATATAATTGATCTTAAATACTCAGACTGAAACAGAAATCTCTCCATCCTGTTATTCAATGCACGTGTCAACACAGTTGTAATACCCCCAAAGCAAAAAGAATCGTTTCTGTTTTCACAATGCACCTCAGTTTTTCCATTTGTGGCACCAGAGAGTAGTTTGAGTGGGTGGCAAAAAGAACAGACCATATCACTCAGTGACATAAAATCTAAAAATTATATAGTAAGTGGGATAGCAATTTATATTCTATGACACACACACCAACCAAGGCCCTACCCCTCTGGTCCAGTTTAGACCAGCACCACAGACCCAGAAAACACTTGTCTGGGACACTCATGTCCCACCTGTAAATGCGTCAGGCCTCAGCTGGTGGCTCCATCATTTCGTACAGTGCTTCCACATTGAGTACAAACATCTGAACAGTTTCACAGGCCCACGGATGTGTTACTTCCACCACCCCCTACCCCAAGGGGCTATTGTTTTCAATATTTCTTACTTTGTGTATTACCTTGTCAGCATAAGCAACCATTGGCTTTGTTCATCCCATAGCTGATCCAATCTCTTTGACTTTCTCCATATTTAGATCCAATTATTAATTGCTTCAGAGGTTTCTCCTACTCTCTGGTCTCCTCCCTGAACATGTTACAAAAAGTGCAAAGTTTGTCCACTGCTAATATGAGCTCCAAATCAGAATAATCTAGCCAGCTAGAGGTAGGCAGGTGTTATTAAGGTCATATCTGGATGATATCTTGACAGCAGATATGTCCTTTTTTCTGCCTCACATCTAAAAAGCTACTACACTGTTGAGGGCTTAGTCTTTTCTGAGCTCATTTCTGGACTTTGGCTTCAGAGACAATCAATTTAGAGACACTCTGCCAGAAAGCTCATGGAAATAAAAAAGCTGGAGATGCTTGTCCTGTAATCTCAGTTATTCTACATAACCAAACTGCTAAGCAAATTGTCTCTTAGAGACCTGTACCTTGACAGTGGATCAGCATTTTGTCCCAAAAGGAGTCTAGCCGACGGCTCTTGAAAAGTACATACAGCAAGAAACCAAGAAATTCAAAGGAACAAAGACGTGGCAACAGATTAGCATTATTACTTACCTCGTAAGTAATTTTTCCCATTCAGTTGGGTATCTGAAGTTCACAAAGACCTGTGATACCACACCAGTGTGGTGCAGCAGTCAGCTAGAAGCATCAACAAGAATTTCAGGAGTATCTGAAATATACTGAAAAATTCTTGGACTAGCCATCGTGTCTGATATCCTGCTTGTTTAGCATATGCTATATATCAGCCTAAAGTAAATGAAACTTCATTTGTTTTTATACCTACTGACTGAGCATACTAGCAAATAACTCTCATGCTTAAATTACTCTGTGACTGAAAAGTAGTTCTACCTAATATTTCATCAGCACTGTAGCCATGTTAGTATTTTTTCAGTTTCCATCTGTTGCAATAAAGTTATACCAGGTCAAATGAGATACTGAATATACAGCGATTATAATATTCTTCAACTTTTACTGGCTGCATTTTGAAGTAGTTCTGTATCGATCCAATATTTTTGGGTAATTATTTCTCTAGTAACTCTCTAGTAAAAGTTTTCAAAGTTTTATGACAGACTGACTTATATCTGTGCCTTATCTGACTTGTTTTATGCTTCTTACATTGCTTTACACTTATTTACACTGTTTTCAACCAGGTGCTCACCTTAAATATGATGCTTACAGTTACATCTTCGGGGAAAGTGGTGCTTCAGCAGACAGATGAATCTAATTATTTGAGAAAAGATATTGAAACAATGCTCAAAAACAACAAGAAGGTGAACATCTCTGCATGTCTATGTATTCTAACTAAAGATTTAGCTGAAATCCTCTTCAGTTGATATGTCAGCCAAAGACAATTCTCACTACCCTTTCAATGACTACTTAATGTTTTAAAAAATATGCCCCTGAAAACATCGTTAATTCCAAATTACAATTGAGTTATGATGATTTGCCAAGTTACTGTTTTTATGCAATCATACACAACCCCTCCTCCAAAAGTGACATGTTTTGCTTTATCCCCAGTGTTTCGTTAAACAGAAACATTTTAACGATCAATCGCTAGCTACAGGCTTTATCATCAATTTCCATAGCTGACCTGACAGATATTGCAGGAGTCTGTCTGTACCTGGGCATTGGACTAGACAAGAATTCCCTATTCTTTATAAATCACACAATAGTAAAGAAACATTAATTATAGTTTTATTTCCGCTATATTTCCACATAACACAGGGTGTCTTCACATTTTATTATTATCAGACTAATTCTGATGACTCAATTTATCAACAAGCTTAATCCTTGGCACACACCAAGTTTAGAATTTTCTAGGCTTTGGAAATATGTTTGGTGTTTGAGGCACGAGTCTGAACTCAGAGTACCTAGATTTACTTTCAAATTTTGTTGCATAAATTTAAACAGTCGTTTCCAGTGACTCCCAGTTTCTCTTCAGTGCCCTGATGATAGTGAATGTCCCAAACTTTTGAAGTGGATTTGAGATCCCTACACAACGGAAACTCTATAAACATGAAATACTATTAATAATTCACTCTTATTTAATATGCATAATAAATGTTTCACAATCCTGACATTGGCTCACACTCATCTAGCATTTAATTGGCACACAATGTAAAATCCCAGCACCAATTCATTAGGTGTAACAGTGGCTAATGATGGCACAGTCCCTTTTATCAGAACTAAATTGAAGTAAACAATTTAAAATACAGCGCAAGGCCCTCCTGGACACTCGATTAGCAGGGAGACACTAAGTATCATCTGTCCATCATGAAAACCTGGGCAGCTGTGCACAATTAAGCTTTCAAACAAACTGAAGTGAAATCACATTGCAGTGCAAACACATTATGCAGTCATTAGCACACTTACTCCACAGAAATGTAATAAAGCAGCTCTGATTAGCATGCTTTGATGCATTAAAAATCTTCTTTTTATTTAATACTGTTTCACAGAGTAATGAGCAATTGTACAATAAATCACAGAACAATGCATTCAGCTTAGCATGCTGTTGGGAGCAGGGGATGTGCATAAAATGAGTTTCCAAAAAGTGCTTAACTTAGTATCCAACAGTTAGTGACCATTTTAGACACTTAAAAGACAAGCATTTTTCAAAAGGACTGAGCTCCTAGGGAGATTAGTTGGAACACTTTAATTCCTTTTGCTCTATAAACATGATAGATGATTTCTGTTTACATTTGCAGAAGATTTTGATTTGCAAATTATGTTTTGTGTCTTCTTCCTCAAGGAGTTAGCACATTTTCAGCCTCCACGGAGATAATCTTTCTGAAGTAAATGAGATGTGCCAAATATTTACTGAATTATATACAAAATATCCAGCTTTTATTCAACTGTTTCTGAAGTAAAATTCCATTTCCTTAAGAAAAGTTCTAAACCCTTCAATCTTATCCATAAAAGATGGTGGACAAAACAATGGTTACAGAATTAAGAAAGCACAAGAATCAAACTCTTCAAATGGCATAATGCAGAGTGGCACAAGCAGTTAACAGAAAGATCCAGAATATCAGCTGTTGGAATAGCAGCTAGAAGAAACTGTCTAAAAAAAAAGAAAAAGGAAGTATTATGTCACTAAATTTGTTGCATTTCATGGAGGACAAAATGGACCTTTGTAAGTGTTGAAAACAGAATTTTGTGACTGATCCTTGTCACCTAGCTATAATAGCTGGAAAATTTTAAGAGCTATACTTGGAAAGAGTACCATAATCAGTTATAAAGCACATTACATGAAGTAATGTTGGAGTAAGACTCTCAGCTTTAAAAAAGCTAGATGAAGTATGGTATGGTGGCAGGTGTTACTAAGGTGAAGGCTGGAAACCATTTGCATTACCACAAGTCTCACAGAAGTCCTATGAGCTTCACAGGTTTACAAGTCTGAAATTAGGTGCTGTGAGTATCTGTCTTTTTAATCATCAAATCAGTGCAAAACATATTAAATGAACACAGTCATTTTTATTTTCTTTAAGGTTGTGTTCAATTATCTACTGTGAAGAACAAATGGTTTCCACTGAACCATATTGGCTTTTAAGTACTTAAGCTCCAAAGTGATAATTTTCCAGTGCTAATTAAATGCAGTTGGAAACAATTACAGAAATAAACAATATAAACATGCTCTATAGAAAAGAGTTTGAACTGGAAAACAGTTTCTCTCCATCAGTATTGGCTACAGATGGTTCTTAGGTGCTGATACGGTCTATGAACAGGGCTAAAAGTCTTTCCAAGAAAAAGTTGCTTATAAATATACACTCTCTTGTTCTGCTCAGCTTCTCATGCTTATTAGGAACATTAATTATCATGTGTTCTCCTAGAAATTGAAACTTACATAGATATGATTATCTCTGAAGTATACAACCTGTTGATCCCTGTTCTGCAGAGACATTAATTATCGGGAACTGTCACAACAAGTCCAACTGGTGATATAACTTATACGGATTTCCTTCACACGCTCTCTGAAAGACAGAAAATTCCCTTCATCTTACCTGGTTTGCTATGTTAGTTAACAGCACTACAGAAAGAGAGGGCTTAAGTATGAAGCTTTTACTAGAGGGGTTTATTTTGTAAACCTAAACATAAACCAAAGAAAACAAAAAAACCTTCCTTTTTTGGCCTCTTTCACATACAACAGCGCACCTAAAGATACTGAGATCATGCAAACAACTGCAGCTGTAAAACCATTTTAAAAGAGAGAATGCAGGTTCCTCTAAGTGAAGAGCAATGTTTATCTACTGTGTTGACACAGTATATTGCATGAAGTAATTTACTGTCTTACAGTGCATATAAACGAGTGTTTAGGGCTTCCTCTTTTCAAGGACATTAATTACCTTGTTAGAAAACACATTCAGTCTTTAAAAAATTGCACTATCGTGCATGGTGCTATTCTCAAAGTATCATCCTTCTAATCAGTTTAAAGAAGAGACCCCAAGGAGTTTATGACATTTACCACTTTGCAAATATGACCCACTTAAGGCTCAAATCTGTTCCCATTCAAGACACCTAAAAAGTACTGTTGATGTCTATTCTGTAGCTGTTTTCAGAAGATACATGAGGATAGACTTGGTTGAAAGATAGCATTCCAGTTCATGGAAAGGCATCTGTGTTTTAAATTTGATTTTGGGCCAGACTTTTAATTTAGGAAATAAAAATAATTCAAGGCAGGAGAAAATCCTGTAGAAATCTGGGGGAAATGGGCATTCTTGTTGATTTAATCTTAACTACTTTCTTCTCAAGTCACTCGTGCTCATGGAGACCACCCCTGGGGATTTTAAGATCTACTGATTCCTCAGTCCTGACAAGTCTAAAGACTTCTTAATTTCAGACCAACTCTACATTGAGCACTGCAAAAACTTGGTATTTCCAGAACTTTTAGGCACCAGGTTCTCCATAGGGCTCCAGAAACACTGGGACCTATGTTCTGATGCTAGCCCCTTTATGTCATGGACCTAGACGCTTCCCAAATCTAACTCCAAGTCAAACTCAGAGTCTGACCCAGGACTTCCAAACTTCAGGACTTTGTTCATGACCACAAGCCTAGAAAGCTTATCATCATGACTGCTCCAGAGTCCCAAATCAGAAGATACCAGAATCCTGCAGCAATCCACTTCAGTTTAACAGTGTTTCTATGAAAATCCTGTCTTTGATTCAGGGAAATCTTGGGATGTTTGACATATATTTCCATTTACAAATAATAATAAAATTTTTTACAAGTAAATTTGCTGAAAATTTTCCTTTGGCAATAGTTTGACACTAATTCTGCTTTAAACTGAGTTTCTCTATCCCTTTAAAGCTTAACACACAGATAAAGTAGGAAAATTAGAAGGAAGTTAAGGGATCTGTTTTAGATAAGGGAAGGTTGTAAGGCTACAAAAAAAGTCACTACAGTGTCAAAGCAAATGATAAATTTAACTTTCTACTGTTCTCTTAAACAGAATTTTTATAACAGTGCCAAGATAATCTTGTTAAAAATATATAGCAAGTCCTTCAGTATTTTAAAAATCAAATACCTCCATTACTATGTTGAGTGTACTTCCAGTAAAAACTCATTACAAATGGCTACAATTAGAAGAATCTATTTTTTCTGATGTTCATACATCAGTAATTTTAGTCATTCTTTGACCTGATTTCCAAATAACCATGTTATCTCTTCCACATCAGTTTCAGCAGAACAGATTCTCTTCCCCTCCAGATCATCCTCACTTTGATTTACAATGTGTCCTTCCATTCTTAGTGATGGGGAAAATTAGCAGAATCATGGCACATATTCTCTCAGTAGGAGCTACCTGTTTTGCACACACATGCATTATTGTCAAAGCTGTCTTTCATTTTTCTTTCTTTCATTTTTGTATTTGTCCTCTCTGAAAAAAAATCTGTAGACTTTGTAAATATTTGGAAAGTGTGTGCCAGTTTAAAAACGGAATAGCCATGTTATGACCAGTAAGACATAATGACAAAGTTCATGTAGCCATTGTATTTTAATAGATTGCAATTCACACTCAGATTTTAATATCACACTTGTAAGAATAGATTTGTGAAGTAAACATCATATTTAACCTTATTGTCCACAGAATGTAGATTCATGTCTGAAAACCTGGTCATTATAATTTCAGTTTAAATGAGATTTCCAAATGCATCAACAGTTTTCTGAGCTGAATCAATGTCAACAGAACCGTAATTTTTACTCCAGAAAAACAATTCCCTTAAAACGCCGATTTCTACACTTTGCGAGTTAATGTAGAATTACTTTTTTTTACCCTGTAGTAGCCAAATTTTGCTAAACAGTATAGTTTGGTTTAATATATTATACACTGTAATTTAATTTTTTTTTAAGCCCAAATAATTATTCAAACCACAAGAGTGGAAAAGCATCAGAGCTCTAATTCAGATTGTTCAGATAACATTGGATGAAAAATATTCAAGGATATTCAAGTGTGCTATAAGAACTTGGAAAGAAATCTCCACTTTGGAGTGGAAGAAATGTACAGAAAACACTTCTAATGCTGAACATACAGACTTGTTTGAACAAATATATAACAAATAAATGAAAGGAAAATAAACACACAATTAATAAACAAAACATCGTGCCTCTCTGCTTCAGTACAGCAATATACTCAGTTCTTTGCCCGAAGTATTTCTAGTTACAAATACAAAGACATTTTTCCTAGATATTTATGCAGTACTGTAGCCACTATGCAGTCTCTGCAATAGCACTGGAACTGCAGCTGTCTTATGAATTCATCACTATAAAACTGTGTATCTTCCATTCTTCTGACCCAGATATTTTTAATGCAGAGGCCAAATCCTGAAACGAGATTACATATTCCACACTTGAAATCTTTTTAGGGGATTTTCAGTTCTTTCCCGTGTAGGTCATCTGTGAACTATCAACTGTGTAGCTTATTTCAACTGAACTGTAGAGCTAGAAGAGAAATAAGTTCCAAAGTAATAATGGTGTGATGGATGTATAGTAATGAGAAACAGTCATTGATTAGATCAAGGTCAGGTTGGACGGGGCTCTGAGCCACCTGCTCTAGTTGAAGAGGTCCCTGCCCATGGCAGGGGGGTTGGACTAGATGACCTTTAAAGGTCCTTTCCAATCCAAACTATTCTATGATTCTATGATTATATTAATGCTTACAGCAAACCAGTGTGAATTCCAGTCTACTGTAAAGTCTCATCAAGAGACCTCTGAATGTCATGATTTCTATTATTGCTCGGATCAAATTAACTTGCATTTTATTTCCTTCTTAATTCTTGTTTTCCAGCAGCTAATTTAAAAAAACTGTCTTGCTTTCCTGTTTCCATTAGGCACACACATACTTAACTTCTGGAAACGCAGGAATTCCATCAATACAGTGAGATTGTGAGCAGAAGTAAAGGACTTTGACAACTAGACCTGATTTTGTTCTCTTTCTTTGTGTCAAGTCATTTCAGAAAGTTCTGTTTTGCATATTGGTTGGAAGTACAGGATCTATATCTAACATTTCTGAGGGTGAATATCAAATGTGTATGGGACCACAGAGTGGAAATACATGATTGATGTTTTGCTACTGTGCCCGGTGACCTGAAGCACATATGCTACACTGAGTCATACTAATGGGGATCAAGCAGGTAGCAGTTCTCTGACAGAGGTGATGTAGATCTACAGTAAACTTGAATCTCCTTTATTCAGACTAAAAAATAGTGTTTTGTACCTTTTTTTTTAAAAAAAAAAGCCCAGTTGGGATTAAAGTCCTTTAATGGAATTAGAAAGACATACTATCAAATTTAACAGATAGCTTCACTCAATTATAGAAATTAGGACAAGACTTTGAAAACAATGACTATAATAATGATATCTTTATTATTATAAATAATAATAATTCTATATAGTTTTAAAATATTTTCATAGAATTTCATGGTCTTTTCCCTTTCAAATTGCCGGGTTCAAGGTTTAATGCATTATGAAGTCAAAGACAATGTTAAAATTCAGCAACTTACTACCTTTATAAGCATTATCCAACAGTATATGTTTACCTTAAACACATATGTACAAAATTAATAGGGCTGAAAGATTTTGCTAACCTTCTTGAAATGTTCTAAAGTGCTTTTTAAAAAGCAAATAAAAGAGGTCCATCATCAAAGCCAGAAGAAAAGTCAGTGCAATGTTTTACATGAACACAGCTCATATCTGATTGATCTTGCTCAGGAATGATGCATAAGCTGAAAAAATGGGATTATTTGGAACTGTGATACCTATTGCTGTGTTCAAACTGACACAGGAGGAGATTATTTTTTTTTAACCCCCATTGGCAACTGTGCCACCATGTCACTGCAGATCAACCATGCTGGGATTTAGTTTCATGCCCCTAAGATAAATTTCATATCTTATATGACAAAACAGTAAAAAAGAGAAATCAGCTGGCAGAATAGCTGACCTACATGGCAAGTGGGCTAACTAAACTCCAATCAAGTCTTTACTGAGACTGAATGCTAAGACCTACATTAGCTCTGCTCACTCTTGTAAAATTTCTGGTAGCTTGCAGCTGGAATTATGGGACCATATAATTTCTATCTTACTGTGCTGATAATCCCCAAAGGTTCTAATATCGTGTGTATTTTTATAAGTTCTAGAAAAAAAGAATTTTCCCTGGATTTGTCACTATTGCTTACCTTGCACTCAAGGTAATCCTTTGGCATTCAGAGGAAGAATAATATTTCATACTTAAACTACTTGATAGCTCGCATCATGAAGATCTGCAAAGCGATTCTTTGTGCTGTCACTTAAATGGATAATTTTGTAATGCTTTCTGAAGTGATAAATGCTCAAATGGAGAAAAAAGCCTTTCTTAGTGAGGTCAGGCTATAGCATCTGAGGGATAGAATTATGCATTTTAATAGAGAAGGTTAGGAAACGGATATTTGTTCATTTTCCCAAGAATAATTTGAAAATGTCCGCTAATTGAAGAAGTTAAAGAAATGAAGGGAAAAAACCAAGCAACCTGTTAATGCAATATTATTCAAACAGTTTTGAAAGTGCCTTTTCTATGTCCTGTTTGCTGTCATTTGGGAATGGAGCAGGACATACATTAAGGAAACTGAGACATGCAGAGGTCAGATTTTTTTTCTACCAATCTGCAGACTCAGTCCTTGGAGAGAGTGGAGTTAGTCACTGCTTTGGAGACTAATCTGGAAGCTGGTGTGGTAGCAATTTGTGCTTGTTCACTATTTCAGGCTGAAAATCTCAAAGCGATTGAAGAAGAGGCATCACTATGATAAAACATTGCAGAAGTATTTTTTTTAAAAAAACAAAAAGGTAAAAAAAATCACAGATGTTTATAGATATGCACACATATATGCTAAAAGGAAAGAGTATCTTATAGTTTGCATACATTAAAGTAGCCTATATTAGGCTTAGTTTCTTTAAGATGTCACTTTTTTTTTCCGGTTTTTGATCCCCCACTGTGGTAGGTTGACGCTGACTAGCAGCTAAACACCCACCCAGTTTCTTGCTCACTCCCCTTTCCCAAAGGATGGGGAAAAAAAGAAGGGAAGCAAGAAGACTCATGGATTAAAAGGACAATTTCAAAGGGAAAGCAAAGCTGCTTGTGCAAGCAGAGCAAAAAGAACTTATTCACTACCTTGCATTGGGAGGCAGATGTCTAGCCACTTCCTGGAAAGCAGGACCTCAGCACACGTAACAGTTGCTTGAGAAGACAAACACCATAACCACCCCCTTTTTCCTCCTTTCCCTGAGCTTTTATTGCTGAGCACAATGTCATATGGTATGGAGTATCGTTTAGTCAGTTCAGGTCAGCCGTCCTGGCTGTGTCCTCTTCCAACTGGCGAGGTCCCCAGTGACTGGAGAAAAGGGAATATCATACCCATTTTAAAGAGGGTAAAAATGAGGACCCTGAGAACTACTGACCAGTCAGCCTCACCTCAGTGTACAGTAATGCCTAGTGGCTTTTGACAATGGAGTGGCTGCAGCAGTGGACAAGGGAAGAGCAATGGGTGTCATCTACCTGGACTTCTGTAAGGCCTTTGAAATGATCCCCCCCCAACATTCTTACCTCCAAACTGGTGAGATATGGATTTGATGGATGGACTGTTGTATGGATAAGGAATTGGCTGAATGGCTGCATCCAAAGACTTACAGCTCAATGTCCAAGTGCAAAACAGTGGCAAGTGGTGTCCCTCAAGGGTCCATTCTGGGGCCAATACTATTTAATATCTTTATTAATGACATAGTGGTATTGAGTGCACCGCCTGCAAGTTTGTGGATGACACCAAGCTGAGTGGTGCAGTTGATACACTTGAGGGAAGGGGTGTCATCCAGAAGGACCTGGACAGGCTGGAAGAGTGGGCCCATGAGAAGCTCATGAAGTTCAACAGGCACTTGGGCAGGGGCAACCCCCAATGTCAGTACAGACTCGGGGATGAATGGATTGAGAGAGCAGCCCTTCCGAGAAGGACTTGGCGGCACTGGTGGGTACAAATTAGACATGAGCAAGGAATGTGTGCTTCAGTCCAGAAAGCCAACTGTATCCTGGGCTGCATCAAAAGAAGCGTGGCCAGCAGGTCGAGGGAGGTCATTCTCCCCCTCTGCTCTGCTCTGGTGAGACCCCACCTGCAGTACTGCATCCAGCTCTGGGGTCCTCAGCACAAGAAAGACATGGACCTGTTGGAGCGGGTCCAGAGTATTGCCACGAAAATGATCAGGGGGGTGGAACACCTCTCCTATGAAGAAAGGCTGAGAGAGTTGGGGTTGTTTAGGCTGCAGAAAAGAAGGCTCCAGCAAGACCTTATCGTGTTTTTTTGATATATAAAGGGGTCTTATAAGAAAGGCAGAGAAAGCCTTTTCACCTGTAATGACAGGACAAGGGGCAACGCTTTTAAACTGAAAGGGTAGATTTAGATTGCGTATAAGGAAGAAATTTCTTATGATGAGGGTGGTGAGACACAGGAACAGGTCACTCACAGAAAAGAAGGCTCCAGCAAGACCTTATCGTGTTTTTTTGATATATAAAGGGGTCTTATAAGAAAGGCAGAGAAAGCCTTTTCACCTGTAATGACAGGACAAGGGGCAACGCTTTTAAACTGAAAGGGTAGATTTAGATTGCGTATAAGGAAGAAATTTCTTATGATGAGGGTGGTGAGACACAGGAACAGGTCACTCAGAGAAGCTGTGGATGCCCCATCCCTGGAAGTGTTCAAGATCAGGTTGGATGGGGCTTTGAGCAACCTGGTCTGGTGAAAGATGTCTCTGCACATGGCAGGGGGGGTTGGACAAGATGATCTTTGAAGGTGTCTTCCAAGCCAAACTGTTCTATGATTCTGTGATTCTATGATTCTATGAACTTCTTGCCTACCCCCAGTCAACTTGGTAGGGGGTCAAAGTGAGAAACAGAGAAGACCTTGATGCTGTGAAAACACTGTTCAGCGATAGACAAAACATTCATGTGTTATCAACACTGCTTTAGCCACAAATGCAAAGCACAGCACCAAAGGGACTGCTATGAAGGAAATTAACTCCATTCCAGCCAGACCCAATACACTGACTTAATTGTGCATCTAGATCTACAGGCATCAGAGACCTTAAAAGCTCCAGTAGAAAGGTATAAAAGACCTATGATTATTTCATATTCTTCCATTTAGAAATTCATATTCTTCCATTTTCCGCAAATATGTATATGAATATGAGAAGCATTAGATATTGATAGCAGAGCTAAAAGTCCAGAATTCTGGTGGTAGCCTATTTTATAAACCAAAATGTAGGAAAAAACCCCAAACAAACCCAACATACAGCAATGAAACAAACCCTCACTCCCAGATAAATGAATAATCTACTATGGTCTTTGTAAATTCAGTAGGGTTAGAATTTCATCTCTGAAGTTGAGAAACAGTTTTCAAAAGATTTCTGTTAAAATTAAGGAATACACAAGATACTATTACCATAAGTTGCCTAGAGGAGTGGGAGTGGGTGCGTTGTTTGGTTTATATTTTTTCCTTTCGGGCAATTGGGAATAAGATTTTTTATGTCTGCATAAAATATAAATGAACTGTAACATTCTTATAAATAACAAAATTCTCAAAGGCCTCTCAACAAATTGCCTACAAAATGCAATTCTTAGAAACCAATAGATTAGTAATATATGCCTAGTTCCTATGGGTTTTTCTGTTTGGTGGTTAATTTAAAACTTTTGTCCCCCCAAGAAAAAAAAAAAGATAAAAAAAGAAAAAAAAGTGCCTAATATATCTCTGTTGTGCCTGGAAAATAGCTCTGCAAAATTTGGAAACAACCTGATAGAGAAAAACACTTGGCTTGAATAGGGGCATCGTATAATCAACATTATGTTAATGCAAGTGAGAAATATAATAATTGCATTACAAGCTTTGGCCAAAAATGGTATTTATCAGGCAGAGCATGTTACCAAAATAACTGGGAGGAACACATTTATGGTAGCAAAGTTTTTTGTTCAGAAATGAAGGAAGGAAAGAAGGAAGGAGGGAAGATAACTGAGGAGATATTGCTTGAAAGTCCCTTACAGCAGCCCTGAAGCAGTTAGATAAGGAGGAGGAGAGGACGAAAAACATCTACGGGCTATAAGGATAACAATTATGCACTCCTTCCCTCTCTATCCTCCCCAAAATAAAGAAAAAAAGGCTGTAAGAAGAAATAGCTGATTAAGCGGGAGTATCACTTTACACACAGTTGTACTTAAATATGTTAGGAACCATGGACCAAAGCAGCCAATTGTAATTAATTACACTGTAAAGCATATCATTTCAAAAGAGCCTCAACATCAGTCATGTTCTATTCTGCGTTGTTTTGAAATTATTTCAGCAGATGTGTACTTACACCAAAAGTTGAATGATTTTTAAAAATCTCTACATACAGTTAATTCTACAATGATGATGTGAATATAATATACTTGTAATTTACATCAGTATTTTTCTTTCACAGTTAAACAGGCAGGAAGAAATTGTGCACTAGGAAATGAAGCCAGTAAAAAAAAAGTCTATCTGGTAATTAAGACTCCATATTTTTTCACATTTAATAATCATATTGTTCCTGCTGTTTTATCACCAAAATTAATCTCACATTGATGCAATGTTTCCTGAAAGGGACAACTCACAAAATACCCTTTTTCAGAACCCTTATAACACAAAATAGAACAGGGTTGGTAGATCACGTATCTGTAAAGAAAAGTGAAAAATTGTGACTCTCATCCATGTCATCAGCAGTACTTTGGGCACAGACCACTATAAACAACACCTGACCCCCAAGAAAAGTGACAGTCACAATCTTATCGGTTTCATTTCCTGTACATGTATATTTTAGAAAAAGGAAAAATCTACACAAACATTCTCAGTTCATTCAAAAGATGATTTTGAATTTTGAATTGAACAGGTTTTTAAAGTTGAAAACTAGTTTGTCATAATTTCCTAATTAATGCAGAGATAAAAAGTTATTGCTTCAGTTGGCAAAAATAATTAGAACTGAGTGTTCTCTCTGAAGTTTTAGGCAAGATTTCCCTACTAAAATTAAGCCAAATAGAGTAAGCGGTGCATTTGAAATGGAAAACATCACATTCAAATGACCATTTTGCCCTTTTCTTCTTTATGCAACATGTGAGTAACCTGGTTTTGTGAAGGACTAAATGCAGGACTGATGAATCAAAATGCCAGTGTTTGAGAAAAAATGGTGGCTGTGATTGACTGATATCCCATAGCATATAGGATATCAAGAGAAGGATGGGAGCTCAACAGAAAAATTCATCTGACTCACAACCTGCTCTTTGCCCATGTCTGCATGACCTGAAGGAGGCAACTGTTTCGCACATGCCTAGCTTTTTTCTGAGGGCAACAAGGAAGCATTTAAGGAATTATATTTTTGGAGGCAACTACGCAGAACAAACTCAATTCCTCCAGGAAATATTAGATCTTCCCGGCATCAGGTGGCAGGTCCTTTAACAGGAAAGAGACTGACACTGCTGTGTAACACAACTATGCCTTGGGTACCAGCTCACAAAACGAAGTCCGCACAAATGGATTTAAACATTACTCTGTCCCATGCAGAAAGAAACATTGGTTACAATTTGTTGCACATTAAAAAAGCCAATAGGACTACTGCTACGTTGATGTTATCACCAAAGAGCAAATGGAGAAGGGTTTCTTTTTCAATCTAGAGACTTCAGCATACTGAGTGCTACTGCCTGTGAAGCTTGCCTGGGGCTGGCAGGACACAAGCCCATCTCTAGCCTCGATGTACTGCAGAGTCGGACCAGCCCTGGCACATGACTCTGTTGCCTCAGGACCAAGTTTCCTCCCCTCCTCACCCCAAGCACCTTCATCCTCCTTGGTTGCACTGTCTTCATATTGATGCTTAAATGAATTGTCACACAGGAGTCCTAATTAGAAAGGAAATTCAGCTTGGTCTCCATAATTTGCAGACTGCTTTGCCAAAGGAATATAAACATATATCTTTATATTATGCTCATCCTCAGTGAAACTGAGGTCTGTACTGTGCTTTTTGTCCTCTTTTGGAATATTAGGCCATTGCTACTCAAAGAAGTTCAAACCCATGTTTCCATTATGAAAAGGTAATTCCTATTTCTTTCTGTGCAGTCAATCAGGAGTTCATCTCTACTGTGAAAGTCAAGGTGTAAGACTTTGAAATGCTTCTTTTGAGGATTGAGTCTGCTTTTCATGGGTACCCTTGTAGGTTTTTATGTTTAGATAGCTGATAGAGTTGTTCTTGACAATAGTGTGAAATGAAGATATCCCTTTGATTCATAAATCAATAAGTCTAGAAATGTGATAAAGTCCGTGCTCACCTGATGTTGCACGTCCAGTGAAGTAAAGGAAGGGACCACAAGACCATATTATACATATATGTACTAACTAATAATAGGCTTTATAGTTTCACAGTGTTGCAAATTCAGCAGTGCTCGAGTAAACAAAGGCAAGAATTGTTATTGAACTTGTTTCTGGATTAAAAATTTTGACAGAAGAACAATAGAGTAATTTACAAAAATTACAATGAAATAAAGGAAAATAGGGTAGCTAATATATTTCTTCTTCAGTTGAACTACAAGAAAGCACATCAGCGAAGCAGATGAACCACTGATACTGTGTTTTAATAATACCATAGAATTGTTTGGGGGAGACAGAAATAGACATATTCATAAATATGTTCATCACAGAGTTAGTTAAATATCATCTGATATATCAGATGAGTATTCACAATGTTATAGCAAATGCTACAAAATCTGAAAATGTTGATAATTCGCACAAGTTAAATACGACTGGCTTATGGGAATAAGCCTTAAATAAGTATTCAATATTCATCTGAACCTATTCAGCCTAAAAGAAAAACATGACCTGCAGTGTTTGGGTTTGCTTTGCAAACTGAAAGGATAAAAATATGAAAGCTTCACTTATTCTTAGGTGAAAACACAACTGGGCAGATGTTTGAAGCAAGTGGATAACTCACTGTACACATACTCTAACGAAGTATCGAGTAAGGCCAGCATGAAAGAAAAACAAAAATTGAAATCAGGGAAGAGATCCTAATTTTGGTGTTCTAAGTACATTTAAGTATGAACTTTACCTTAGAAATATTTCAATATGTGCCTAGCTGCCTTACTAGCCAGCAACATAAATTTGGCCTAAACGAGTAATAAATCAAATGCAAGGAGCCAAATGTTGCTAGCCTTATTCTGGCAAGAAATCTTGTTAACTTCATTGGGAATTACTTAAAGAAATCAGGTGGAATTCATATCCTAAAGTTAATTTTGAACATCCAAGGGGTAACCCAGTTATTATATGACATTAATTGCAGCACTGGACTCCAGAAAATACTAGAATGTAAACAAAAATAAAGTCTTTTACTGTTAAAAAAAGTGCAGCATGCATCTACAAAATCTGAAGATGGAGAACTGTAAATAGGAAATGTGGGAGGTGCATTTTTTTGCCAAGAATAACTGTAAAGATAGAAAAGCCTCTGATTTTTTTTGACATACGTCAGTAGCATAAAAATGCTCAAATAAAACAGACAATCATCATTCATGAAATGTCAGACTGCTCCAGGCATACTCTGTGAAAGGACTCATTCACATGGGCTCGGAGTGAGTACTTACTTATGGCGAACTTCAGCTCAAAATATTTTCAAAAGTCTTGAATACCAAAAAAAAGTATTTAAATCCTCTCAAAAATCTATCTTGAAAAATGTCTTGTGCCCCAAAAAAGTAGTTAAACAGTAGAAAAATAAAAGTTACACAGTAATAAAGCTAAATATCTGAATAAATAGCTTATGAAAAAGGCTGGAAGAAATCACATAGCTGATAATCTCATTAAAAATATTACTGTAGTTATGAAGAGTATAAAATGATGTCTAGAAGTGTCTAAAAACTAAACTAATCCTCCAAATTTCAATATACACTCAGTGAGCCATTAACTGGTTGAACTTCACCCACTGTATTAAATCAACTATGAACTCCACAGCACTCTACAAAAATCTTCAAAATCTGAATTCCTTTTAGCAAAAACCACTCTCTGTCAAAGAGTGACGCTTCTTATCACTATGTTGGTGTTTAGACTCCATACAGTTCGTGCGCTCACAGACTCACAACTACCTTCAAAATTTGAATTAACTGCTTAAAACTCATTCAGGTTGTTGGTGGTCACTACTTCTTTTCTCAGGGATGCACATGGGACTAAGAGATTGACATTTTTTTTATTCCATCAAAAATTTAGATAGAAGAAATAATATAAAATGGTAGATAAGTTCTTTCACTCATGAACCTAGCCTGCATGTTTGCAAGGTTTATTTCTGTCTTGTGAAATCTGTGATATGTTCTACTGCATAGAGAGTACAGATCTACAAGTTCATCAATGTGAAAAATTTAAATTAACTTTTAATTTGTTGAATTAGTCCTGCGAATCTCAATAACGGTAACATGGTAAATTGAGGAAAATGTTGGGGTTGATTCATTTTTTACCTATGTTGGGTTGTTCCCTTTGGTCATCACAATGAAAATGGATTTTTGCTGCTACTGAAAATTAATGTATCAAAATGACAGTTCCACAGATTGTATAATTTCTTACAGTCACTTTCTATTGTATAGATATCTAAACATACTAAGATATTATTTCTCCAGATAATTGTAAAGCAAAAATCCATTCTGACATCTAAAAGGATGTCAAGGAGCCTTAAATCCAAAGCGATCAAAAAATTGAAATTTTTTTTTTTTTAGTTGAAGTGTTAGTTGTTCTTATACAATTTATGACAAGATAGGCAAAATCATTATTTGGTTAATGAATCTTATTGGGACAAGTGTACAGAGAGATGTGAGGAATGTCAAAGCTGCACAAATGTTTTGTATATGCAAATCCAACTAATTTTCTTAGGGACTACATATTTGCTCATGCCATTGTAAGGCCTCTTGCTATTATCTTTGAAAGATTGTGGTGACTAGGGGAAAATGACAACCTGAGGAACTGCCAGTCAGTCAGACTCACCACCTGCAGCAGATGACATATGAGGAGAGGTTGAGGAAACAGACTTTGATCTTGAGATAAGACTAAGAGAGATCTTAGTGTTTCTTCAGCTACCAAATGGAAAGGTATAGAGAAGATAGAGCTGGATTCCTCTTGGAAGTGCACAGTGGTGAGACAAGAGGCAATGGACATGGGTTGGAACACAGGAAATTCATATTAGAGAGATTTATACATAAAGTTCACAACAAGATTGATCAAACATTGGAACAGGTTGCTTGGAGAAGTTTTGGAAACTTTGTCCTTGGAGATACTTAAAACTTGATGGGAAAGGCCCTGAGCTACCTGACCTAAATTGTCTCTGCTTTTAGAGGCAGTTTGCGCCAGACAACTAGCAAAGGTTCTTCTAACGTGAGTTATCATAGACTGCTCCTAATCTATAACATAAACTGTTTTTCAGTTCTAATAATGTAATTGGATACCCGGTAAAGAGCATTTCTGCATTTAATCAGTTTAATTCTCTGTTTTATAAGGTTAAATATACACAATGGAACATTCAGTCAGTTTTCTAGAAAAGATCGGTCTGTGTCATTTTAGGAATTTGGTACATTTTCTTTATATTTATTGAATGACAGCTATCAGTGAAACAGTTACCCTCAGCTGAAATATGCTTAAGGTGTCCTGCCAGATTGAGTCACTGTGTAGTTGTGGCAAAACATCTTTAGAGAGGGACACATTTCATCAATGGTGTTCTGTAATTTATTGTTATAGATAAAACAGTCATGAGCACCACTGGAATCATCCAAAACTTACTGAAACTCAGACTCTTTCAGACTTCATTAATGTCACTTGATCTGTAAAGTCTTAAAACTATAACATATTCAAAATCTTGAATACCTTGAGTTTGGTGGACCATGTGATTCAATGTAGAACTCAATCTACCTTTTTTTTTTTTTTTGTCAGCAAATGCAGCCAATGAATGTCATAAAACACTTATTGCTAAATTGGCTATTGATATTTTTCCTAAAAGGCATAGTTAATTGTAATTGATTGATGCGTTGTAAATCAATGTGTAGGCAGATATTGTCAAATGAAGAAAAAAATAAGACAATTAATTGGGAAAAAAAGGCAAAAGCCCTCGAAACCATAAATTACATTTGTTCATAATGTTTATTATCTCTTCAATGCATTTCTTATTCAAGAAGAGAAAATTAGTTTACCAGTCCTTGAACTGATTTTGTTCCCTGTACCTTCCTGTACCTGTGTAGGTGAATTGACTTAACTGGTTCTCGGCCTGAAAATCTAGATTGCTGCAAGGTTATGACTACAGACCAAGATTAACTGTGGACCTTTTATTTCTGTAACACTCTTGATCCAGCAGTCAGGCATTAATCCCTTGTCTATCAAGAAGAAAAAAATTGTGAAAATTCAGACCAGGCCTAGATAACCAAGCAATTAAAAATTCAGTTTGAACAGAGCTGACAACTAACATTCTTTCCTCCGGATGTTTATCTCCAGTAGAATATACAGGAAACCAATAAATAAATGTACCACTTAACAGTGGGGACACCACGTTTTGAGAGAGAGAGTTCTAGAGTATGTGGTCATTTTACTTAAGGCTTGTAAGTACAGAAGATAGTCAAGGAAGCCTTGATATCATCAAGCTAGTCTTTACTTGAGTTGTTACTGTCCTTTCCTCTTTTGCGATCCAGGTTTTCCTGATGATCTTGTCTTTTGTTAATAACACTTAAGTGTCTGCAGATGGTATGTTATTTCAGTCCTTCTGTTCTTTTCTCACTTTGTCTTCCATAAATCCCCCATTAGATTAAACCAATGTAATTATACAATAAACTACCAAATAAACTTTTCTACACTATTCACAAACTCTTATAGAACAGATCTGTTTCTGCCACATCCAGTACCTCTCTGGAAGTTACTAGGAGGAGTCTAAGTTTATATTACTGCCATTAAAGGACAGTGGGGGTTAAAAAAAGAGTATAAGGAGAACAAGATAAAAGCAAGAACAAAAGAAAACACTTTATGGCAGATAGCACACTGTTTTTGTATTTTAAGAGGCTAGCCTGGAGGCCCTATTTCAATGAAGTGACTGCAGTGCAATTCCCAGCAATACCTTTTAGGTCAGATATTCCAGACAGAAAATAGGACAGGCTTTGCAGATCACAGTGTGTCAGCTAGGACAGCTGATTCTCTGAATGACTTCTCCTGCAGGGGAGAAAACGCAAAGAAAATAAAATCCCACAACTTAGTAAGGTTAGCGTGAAGTGACTCTAGTGAATACCAGTGACACTTTTGCATTATTATTCCAAAGCATGCGTAAAATTCCACTCCAGCAAGAATACTGCAGAAGACCCATTGCATTTAAACAGTAGCTGTCTCTGATTGCTTGCACTGAACATTGAGTTAGAGGAGTAGGAATGAAACAAGCTGAGGAGTGAAAGCAACTCACTGGAAAAATGAAAGCTACTACTCCTGGTAGTTTAATTGTACTGCATTTGCTTCAGAAACGAAAATATCTCTTGCCTGCAGCACAATCACTGAAGATATCTAAATTGCTGACAGAATAGCTCAGACATTACAGTCTGTAGGTTTGGTACCTAAAGTAATAATCTAGAAAGATCTGCCTACGGTTTAATTGATTATTCTGACTCATCAGTATAGCGCAGCTTGACTGCTTCAGCACGAAGGAGAAAAAAATATGTACGCCACCAGTGAAGATGAGAGGTGATAAAAGCAGTGATATAAAAGATCGTGTTTCCTAACTGATCTGAGGAGGAGGAAAGGAATGTCAGCTCACTCATTTATGATGGAATTTGATGATCCAGTGATATCCACAGGATGCCCCTGTGCCCTTAACGTCTTGTCCGTGCTTCTTCTTCTGCATATGAAATTAACAGAGTGATATAAAATTCTGCATATTTTGCTCATCATTGTAATGTAAATGTTTTTTTTTCCAATAGTGTGACAGTTTGGGTCACTGCCAAGCCTTTAAAATTAACATTTTGATATGTTTGCCCCATTTTGAGGAGTTATGTGGTACAGATCTTGCGTAATGGCCCTTTCATCCATTATGCACATTTGAAAAAAATATAATTTAGAGTTGGAAAATGTTATACTCGAAAACTGACTATTGGAAAAAGGGAAAACAATCCTAGTTATAAATCTAAGAATTTACTGTTTGTTCAAGTAATGTTTTAACAGCCAAATTAAATTGACAGTCTCTCTTTGACTTAAGGTTTCAGTTTTCCTCAAGCAGAATGGATGGAGCGAGATAGGTTGTAAATAGCTATCAGCATCCTGAGATCTTTGCTGCAAGGATATTCATGGTAGGCTTCCTTTTCTTTTCAGTCTTGAGTGGGCTTGGAGTTATTTTGGTGCAAGTCTTCATCCCAGTCTGATTCCTTCCCCCAGCCTGCTTCCTGGTACCCAGCTGAAGTTTGAAAGTTGGACATTGGCCTCCCCCAGGCTCAGCTGGTATCAGCTGTGACAGTCAATGCAGTGACTCCATGATTTTGTCACGATGGTCATACATGCATATTCATATATTCATAGAGACAAAATGTGTTAGGTAATAAGCACTTTACCATTAGAAAATTGTTACAGCAAGCAAAAACCAAAAGAGGTCAAGGTATGCCCAAAAAATCCCGAAACTGTCCGGTTAGTACAAAGATTAATGACTTACTAGTAATAGCAAAAGTCATATTTACTGAGCTACAAAGAAAATGTATGAAATTCATACTCCTTTTTGTAATTCTTTTCATGCAAAATCATGAGCAGCAAAAGAAGAAATAAAGTATGTTACAAGTTATTTACCTAGTCCATAAGATACTTCTAGAGATTCATTACTCAGATATGTCAGACAGGATATAGATGAGTAGTTAAAATGGCTGTGTTTAACACATCTCAAATTATGAGTGACTGACAATCATGTTTTGAAATTATAGGATGTTCATGGGGATTAGATTTTGTATGTGGACAAGTATTCAGAATTTAATGACAATAAATTAAGTCAGAATTTACAGTTGATGTGAAGATATGTGAAGCTAGATATTGTTTTAGAGGGGAAGTCAAAGCAGATTTTCTGGATTTTAGTAAGGCTGTTGACACTGTCCCTCACAGCATCCCTCTGGACAAGTTGTCCAACTGTGGGATGAGCGGGTTCACAGTGCAATGGGTGGAGAACTGGGTGAACAGCAGAGCTCAAAGGGTTGTAGTGAATGGAGCTACATTTGGCTGGCGACCAGTCACCAGTGGTGTTCCTCAGGGCCCAGTTCTAGGGCCAGTGTTGTTCAATGTATTTATCAATGATCTGGATGCAGGAGTTGAATGTACCATTAGCAAGTTCGCTGATGATACCAAACTGGGAGGTGCTGTTGACTCTTGAGGGACAAGATGCCTTGCAGAGGGATCTAGATAGATTGGAGCATTGGGCAATGATTAATGGGATGAAATTTAACAAGTCCAAACGCCGGATTCTGCACCCACCTAGCTGGGCACAAGCATAAATTGGGAGAGGAGCAGCTAGAGAGCAGCCCTGCGGAACGGGATCTGGGGGTGCTGGGGGGCAGCAGGCTCAACAGGAGCCAGCAGTGCCCTGGCAGCCAGGAGGGCAAACCGCACCCTGGGGTGCCCCAAACACAGCAGGGCCCGCCGGTCAGGAGAGGGGGTTGTGGAGGGGGTTGTCCCACTGTCTTCAGCGTTGGTGCGGCCTCACCTTGTGTGCAGGGTCAGGCCCCACCGCTTGAGAAGGGTGTGAAGGTCCTTGAATGCCTCCAGAGGAGGGCACCAAGGCTGGTGCCAGGGCTGGAAGGCACGTCCTGTGAGGAGCGGCTGAGGACTCTGGGCTTGTCCAGTTTGGAGAACAGGAGGCTGAGGGGCGACCCCATTGCTCTCCACAGCTTCCTGGGGAGGGGACGTGGAGAGGGAGGTGCTGAGCTCTTCTCCCTGGGGTCCAGGGACAGGACGCCTGGGAATGGTTCACAGCTGCGCCAGGGGAGGTTCAGACTGGACATGAGGAAGCATTTCTTCACCGAGAGGGTGGTCAAACCCTGGAACAGTGTTCAACAGGCATTTGGACAAGCCCTTAATGCTTTAACTTTTGGTCAGACCTGAATTGGTCAGGCAGTTGGACTAGATGACCATTGTAGGTCCCTTCCAACTGAAATAGTCTAGTCTGTTCTATGCTATTCAAATGCATTACATTGTTTTGTACGAGGAGCCCTATTTCCATGTATTTCAAAACTGCAAAGTGAAGTCTCAAATAAAGCATAAGGAAAAAAAGTATGGAAGACCTATGTTAAAGGGGGGCAAGATGTGGTTTTACTGGATCTTGGTGGCAAGGTTTTGGTAGTGGGAAGCTGTAGGGGGGCTTCTGTGAGGAGAGGCCAGAATCTTCCCCATGCCAGACACAGCTGGTCCCAGCCATCTTCGCAACAGCCCCACTACACCCCATGTGAGCCCGTCAGCCACGCTGGTAGCATCTCAGGGAAAACATATTTAAGAAAGGCCAAAATATTGCACAGCAGTGAGGAGTGAGGAAAAAAGTGTGAGAAACAGCCCAGCAGACACTAAGGTCAGAGGAGGAGGAGGGGGAGGAAATGCTCCAGGTGCTCTACAGCCCATGGAGAAGACCATGATGGAGCTGATATCCACACCGCAGTCCATGGAGCACCCCACACCAGAGCAGGTGGATATGTCCTGAAGGAAACTGCAACCTGTGAAGAGCCCACACAGGAGCAGGTTTATCCTGAAGGAAGCTGCAGCCCGTGGGAAGGACCCACGCCGGAGCAGAGGAAAAATGTGAGGAGGAAGGGTTGGCAGAGAGGAGCTGTTATGGACTGACCACAACCCCCATTCCCCAATCCCTGTGCTGCTCAGAGCAGGGAGGGATGTAGAGGAGCTGGGAACGAAGGAGTGAAGTTGAGGCTGGGCAACAGGGGGGACAGAAAAACATGTTTGAATTTGTCTTTGTTTCTCAATATCCAAACCTACTATAATTGTCAATAGTTTAAATTAATTTTCCCAATTTGAGTCTGTTTTGTCCATGATGGTAACTGGTAAGCGATCTCCCTGTCTTCATCTCAACCCATGAGCTTTTTCATCTTATTTTCTCCCCCTGCCCTGTTGAGGAATGGGGAGTGGCAGAGAATTGTTAGGAAAAAAGTGATTAGAGATAGCAATATAACTGTGTTATTTGGAGCACAAAAAGAATCTTTTTTTTTAAATGGAAGAATATAGCAAATAATTCACCGGTTTTCATGGGGCTTGGAGAGTTTTTCATTAAAAAAAGGTATTAACAATATGAGTGCCCTGGATTTGAAAACCATTTCACCATAACGTTATCAATAAAAAGAGATTTAAATATTCCCATTAAAATGGACACGAGTCTGGGTCTAACTGGCAAAGGCACAAAGAGTCTGGGGGACAGTCAGAGTGCAGCTTTCAAGAATGATTGGGAATGCCGGGAATACAACACAGCCTGCTGCATCCTGCTGGTGGCAGCAGCACAGGAGCAGGTGGTTCAGCCGAAAGGATTGTCTAATTACAAAGGTTAGATTATTTACTGTAAATATAGTAACTAAAGCGCAAATGGACACCAAAATACTGATGGAATATAAAGGGTAGAGCAACATTACAAACTAGGTAGCCACAAAATATAAGAAGTAGTAAAGAAATTAAGACTTAGAGGAATGGTAGGAATAGGAATAATAAAAATAGGTCTGGCTTTTATCCACTACATTATGTCTACGACAGGTATGTCTTCCTACTCACTGACTAACAGCTATTATGGTATCTTCTTACAGGAAAGTTTCAGCAGTTTAACATCACTATCATAATAACTTGTAACATAATGGACATTTTTTTAAGAATGGTACCTATTTATTACTTCACATTTGTGAACTTACTTTTCTTTCCTGTGATACACTCATTACTCTTTCAGAAAGGATAAAAACAGCATTCAGAATGTCCTATATACGCTGGTTTTTAGCTCACCTTCTCATTTCAAAAATCTAGGTTCAATTCATATTAGGTAATATTTTGGAAAAATGTTATGTCACTGTCTCCTACAGTGGCTTATGCTGGAGAAAAGAAAAAGGAAAAATAAAAAAAACCTAAATCTTTCCTGGATTTTTTTTTTTTCCCATTTTCTGCAAATTGCTGAATAAAGGACTCATTGATCCAGAATCATATCCACATTTTTGTGTTACATAACCTTCAGTGAACCTTTCTTCTATAAGTTTCTCTAGTCCTTATATTGTCCAAGGTATACTGTTGGTATCCAAGGCACCTATGATAATGAAATCCAAAATGTATTCAAAGATTATTTCCTTTTTATTGGTTCTAGAACTTGTATGCTGTAGTTTCATTGGATGTTTCCTATTTCTTACATTACAAGAAATACTGAAAAATGGGTCCCTATTCACCTTCTATTTGAGATTTGAGATTTTTTTAATGTCTTCATCATAGTCTTCTTGATATCTTTTCCAAGCAAAAGAATCTCAGTTTATTTAATGTATCAATTTCCAGAATGAAATAGATTAAATTTTATACTTGCAGTCATATTTGTTCCTCTACTACATTCATTATTTTTAGTTCTTTTATGCCCCTGTGGTTTTACACAGTGGTACAGTGATATCTTCTGTCGTGTTCTCTATTCTTTTCCTAATTTTTAACATAATGCTTGCTTTCTGAACCACCACTAAGCACTAGAGCTGACATTTTCATATAACTATTCACAGTGATTTCAAGAGCACTTTTCTGAGTGCTAACACTAGTTTAGAACCTACCATGTGCACAGGCAGAGCTGTTTTTCAACAAATACCTTATCAGCACCGATCAGTGCTGAACCTCATTTGCCACATTTTTGTTCAATCACACAGCATTGTGGAAGCCTTCTGAAACAATTCGCTGATGTATTAATTCTTCTTTGCATTACGAAAATTTGTATCACTCAACCTTTGCCCACCCTATTGTCCACAATAACTTCTATTCTTCTGTGGGGAGGCCAATCCAAAAAGTGGATTAAAAAACAAATTTATATCAGTGAATTACCATTTCAGACCTTCTAGGACTCCTCTTTCAACACTGCAGGTATAGTGACTTGCTCAGATGTTTGTTCTGGCGGTTTGTTCTGAAACAAATGTTCAGCTTTAACTAAATCTTCTATCTAGTGCTCTGTCAAGAAAGGGCCAACGTAAGAGACAAGACTTGCATATTTTGAAGCACATGGTTTTACTTCTAATACACTGCTATTTCACTATATCAAGTTTATGCATATGTATCCATTTATATTTTACGTTGATATTGATAAATGAATTGTTACTGCATTTTTCCTTATCATCAGAAAAGAAAAGTACTTATATTCTGGCTGTTTTCTTTTTTTTTCTTTTTTTTCTTTTTTTTTTCTTTTCCAATACTACAAACAAAGGAAATTTACCCTAAAATCTGAAAGTAGACTTGGGGGTTTTGTCCTATATTATCACTTTTTAAACTTGTGTTTCTGTCCCTGTAGAAAGTGACAGACTCACCTCATTGCCATTTTGCACCACTTGGTAGCCTAAAAGTGCTGTAGTACATTTGCAAATATTGAATGAGATTACCCCAATGTTATAAACTCCTGGCTGTCAGAAGTATGATAATGCCAGCTCCCGCATGGGTAACCAGACATCTGACGTTGCGCTCTGCCATCTGGACTCGCTGGCGCCGGCACTGCCTGCAGCGGTGCCCTGGAGCCAGGGGCTGCACTGACTCCGCCTCCTGTCCTTCTGCGTCAAAGAAGATCTGCTACAGGAGGGAATTGTAACGGTGCATTAGATAACAACAGAATTAGCATAGCTACACTCTGCAGTTGAAACAAGAAAATAAGTTTTTACTTTCCTTGTAATCTTTAATAGACCATCAAAATCGCAGCAGTACCTATGCAGAATGTTCCAGTCTCTAACTTCCTGCATATTTTCAAAACACAACCACAGATGTATTTAAAAATAGCATTTGTTGAATGGAAGATCAGTTATTTTTCTTTTATTTCATATTCATTATTTAAAAACAGATGAGTTTCTAATGAGATCTTCCTTTTTTTTTCTCTTCCTGTCTTCATCTTCCCTAATTTTACTTTTCACACCTGCTGTTTATTCGGTATTTATGTTTCTCATTTTCACCTTTACACAGACTACAGTAGCATATTTTTTTTCTTACTTAATAGTAGTTCATTGGTCTAGGACTTGAAGAATGTGATTATATTCACTTTTCAGCAACATCATTAGCTATCAATCATCTGTATTATGTTTTCTCTTGGGTTTACTTGGATATTACTCAGTAATTTCTCTGGTACTTCAAATTTCCATTTCTGGCAGCTTTAATGTTAGCTCGTACTATTGCTCCCTATTTGCTAAGCTGAAAGTCATTAATAATTATGATAAGTATTTGATCCTCCACTTGCTGTGAGCATGGCTGGAGTGTGTGGCAGTGACAAATTCATGAGCTGTGTGAGCCAAGCTCGGGAGCCCTTCAGGGAATTTGTAGTCTTCTGAGAAGGGACCTGAAAGGGACAGAAATCTTGCACAGGAGTGGTAGATGCCTGTGCCCAGCTTCCATTTATTATTTAACTGGCCCTTAGTGATCACAGCGACCTGGGACCTGGAACACCGCAATGAGGGGCTGCAGACAGGGGTTGAGACAGGTCACAAGGAGGGTCCCCAGGGTGCTGATCAGGCTGCTGTTCATGGCTGGAGCTTGCAGTCTGTGCAGCAGTTCTCATTTCTGCTTCTCAGTCTTTTGGGAACTTCTCCTGGGATGTTCAGAGCCAGGCTACTGCTGGGAAAGTCTGACTCCTAGTCAAGGAATGACAAGAGTCCTTTAAGCTAACACTAGAGAGAGGTGCGGGGAGGGAAAAAGCGCAGCTCCCAGCAGAAGTTTGCAGGTTGTACAGAAGGGCACTCAAAAGGCAGCTGCAAACTGCTGAAGAGACTGTGGGATTGAGCAACATCAGTGGTGATATGAAATGGGGCATGGTCCACAGCATTGATGGGAGCAACTACCTCAGCAAATCAGAGGCTTTTATTCAGTCCAATTTCCTGATGGAGGATGCTCTTGGATCACTGGGAATGATGGGGCTGGGGAGACTACAGTCTGCAGCTGAGCGAGGTAGCAGTCAACAAGGATCAAAAGCAAAGAGTACAGAGTGATGAGAAGAAAGAGGAATGGGAACAATCAAGAAGGGCAAAGACGTATCCACCTCAAGTGTGCTCACGTAACTGGAGTGCTGTGATGGACAAGCTCTTCAGGGCAAAAATGACAAGGAATGAGCAATGAGGACCTCTTGTGCGACTGGTAAACAGCAAGCTGAACGTAAGCAGCAGCATGCCCTGGCGAGGGCAGCAGCATTGTGGGTGGCATGAACAGCGGCATCAACAGGAGATCAAGGGGAGCATTACTCCCCCTCTGCTCAGCGCTGTTAGAACACATCCATATACTGCACCCAGTTTTAGGCCCCCCAGTACAGGAAAGGCATTGACAAACTGGAACAAGGTCAGTGAGGCCCACAGGGTGGTCAGGGCTGGAGCACCTGCCCTAGGAGGAGAGGTCATAGGAGTGGGGCTTGGTCACTCTGGGGCAGGGAGGGCTGCAGGGGGACCCACAGCAACTGCCCTGCCTGTGGGGAGGGGATGGAGAAGATGGAACCAGGCTCTTCACAGAGGTTCATGGAGGGAGGATGGGACACAATGGACAAAATTTGAAACAGAAGAGGTTCAGATTGGATCTAAGGATAAACTTTTTCTCCATGAGGACAGTGGAGCAATGGAAGAGGCTGCCCAGTGAGCTTATGCTGTCTCCATCCACAGAGGTTTTCAGGCTCCAGCTCGGTCAAGCCCTGAGCAACGTGGTCTGACCCCAATGCTGTGAGCAGAATGTTGGACAGAGACCTCCTGAGGCCCCTTCCAGCCTGAATTATCCTATAAGTCTATGACATCTTTCATCTTAAAGCACACTGCAGCTATTAGAGAAATCTTACCACACCCATATACACAAGAAAGAGAAAGAAAGGGAGACTGCTGAAAGTATTAAGCATAATGTATTTCAGTTTCAAGCAGAGATCTCTTTTTCCAGCTGATAAGAGATGGGTAAGGATAAGGACATGCACACATACACACAAATTAATTCCTTCTGAATGGAAATTAAAAACTACAGATGTAGAAAATAAATTACTTTTTAAGCAAATCAATCACCAGGAAGCCCAGAATACCAAGTTTTGGTATTATAAAACAAATCTGTAAATTCATTCATCAAATTAAACATCATGCCTAGTTTGATTTTTTGGCTCTGACAAATTTTGAGCATAATGTTGAATATTGTTTTTTATTTTCTGAAGATTTCTGTCCCCGTTGTAAATCATAGAATCATAGAATCATTAAGGTCAGAAAAGACCTCTAAGATCATCGAGTCCAACCGTCAACCCAACACCACCATGCCCACTAAACCATGTCCCTAAGCGCCACATCTACACATCTTTTAAATACTTCCAGGGATGGTGACTCAACCACTTCCCAAGAAAAAGAGTCCAGGATATGAAGGATTATTCCCATCTCACCCACTCTCACCAGGAGCATTTTTTGATAAATTCATTTCCTTGAGCCAACAAAACTTTGCCCCTTCCCATAAATTGTATTGAAATTTATCTATAATCATGGGTTATGTGTCCAGCCAGCTCTGATCTCCTTTCAAATACCAAATCCCTCAATAAAATTTATTCACATCAAACTGCTTATGTTTAATGATGACACCAATGGTGATATCATTCATCAAAATTATTTTTCAAATTGTGGTAAAATCAATATTAAAGCACTGGTGACCTGTACTTTAACAGCTTACAGGCAGAAGAAATCAAGATTTGTAAAAGTCACACTAAACACGTTCCTGCAAAATAATACAGAATACAGATTACTCATTAAATTCCTTCAAATTCTTACTGTATTGATTAGTAATCAAACTGTCAGGGATCTGACCTATTTGCTCTCCCATATAACATCCTTCTGACGTCTATTTGAAGACGGAGAAATGTGGCTTCTCATCCAGTACTTCCTTTGTAGCAAATGAGGAAAGTAAGCACAGGAGCAAAAGAAGTAAGAAACTGGGAAAAGTGACAGACATATCCTGGCTTGCTCTCTTGCTCATTTAAAATAATTATAAATTATTAAACACACACACACTAGCTATTCTTTTATTTATTCTTTGGACCATGGAAATAAGAAATGAGAGAGTCACACTTCCATCTTTTGTTTTCTTTGGGTGGTTACACAGCAGATAGTACCTCACAAATGCATTCAAAGACTTCACCTGAAATCATAACACAAGTAGATCTACATGGGTGAAGCATCATTAATGTAAGCTAGTATCTATTTTATGTAAAACAGGCAGGTACCGGCTTCTGTTTCTGGCTTTACAGAATAGAAGAGTATGATAGCATTCATATTCATTATGAATGACAGTTTAAGAAATATAAAGACATACAAAGCAATTGTTCTTCAGATGAAGCATTTTTTCCTCACACTGCATTTCTCAGTGTTGTGACCAGAGGGATGCATCTGGTTCTGTGCAGCGTACAATACCGAACAGTTTAACTGTACGTTTTCTTCTCTGTCAGGTCAGATATTTTTGCCCCAGCAAGGATAAGGCATAAAGGAAAAGCAGTGGGATTTCAGTTAACAGAGCACCCTCTCAATTGCACTATTCACTTTAAACAAGCACACCAATTGATGCAAAAGAACTGGCTAAGACCAATGAGTCATGCACTCCTGGGTATGGCATGAAATTGTTCTATCTATCAGAGACTGGAGTGTTCTCTCTGTACTGTACATGTAAAAGTACATTAAATTGGGACTATTGTACTGTGACATTTCTATTCTAGACAATTGCAAGGTAAATCAATGCACATTTTATCGTGTCTTTGAATGTCTAGAAATAGTTTGCTGCACAGTGCCTTGTCAAACACTTTGGCGTGAATATTTACTCAGGAGAGCTCTGTAATTCTGCATAGGTTAACTTAGACTGTGGTAAAAAAAAATCGTCTGCTTCAGAAACAATGTTGTTTATATACTACTCCCACTCCAGCATGGGAGTAATCTAGTAACTGACTCTAAGTCCTAGCAGCAAACATAAAAGTGGAGTAAAGCTCTTCCCAGTCCTTAACTGTCACTGAATTACACATGGCCTAGAAAGAGGTCTACAGAAGACAGCATCAACTTCTGACAGCAGAACTGAATTCAAAATCTGAGTGGGATGAACAAGAATCTGGGACTTCACCATCCATTCACCTCGGCAGAAAAGCAGAAGCAGGGCAGCAGTGAATTTCTTATCCTCATCTCTATTTAGGCCTTAATCAGAATGACAAATATAACAAAGAATATAAAAACACGTTTTTCAAGAAAAGCCAAAACACTGAAATTACAGACAATGCCAAGCCCAAGATACTTGCAAAATGTACAGTTTATGGTAGTTCTTACATTAATGCATTTTCTGTAAGAATTTAAAAAAAACCATCTAAACACATATCTAAAACATAGCCTATAATAGCTAAATGACAGTGACAAGGTTGGAAGTAGGCTGTAAAAAAGAAAAATAACTGACTGACTAGCTAACTAACCAACAATAATCATGTAGGTAACCTAGGATTAAATAGAACTGGCTCTTGTTTTCCAATTTAATGTCTGTTTGCCTGTTTGGTATCATAGGAGTAAATATAGCTTTTAAAAGTCAAATAGAACTCATTTATTAACTTATTTTTAGCACTTTAAGAATCATTAATGATAATTTTCTAGTTTTATGTTGCCAGTGTTTAATAGACTGCTATTAGAAAATCAGAAAATCGGTACATAATGATACTACTAAAGTATTAACTGTTCTAATAGCAACAGATACTGGCGAGAAAGATTCTTGACTCATCAGAATTTGTTCACATGTAGCAATTAGCTATGAAAGTTGTTATTGAAATAGCTAGATTCTTTTTCTTTTCGAATAGATGGAAATATTTTGGGAGGAATATAGTTCCTTTTTGAAACTACAGACATTCTCACATAATCCAAGTGTGGTGGGAAATTCATATAAATGTGAATATAACATTTATTGTTAGAGTCTACAGCAAGGCATCCAAAGCTTTTAGATGCTTCTTCAATATCAACAACTTTTAATAAACAATAGAATGAAAAGACACCAGATATTACTGACAGTCACTCATGTTATCCATCAACCGATTATGTATATGATAATTGAGAAATTTCCTTTCTTCTCCCTAGAAATTCTAACAGCCCCCCAACGCTGCTTTGTAAGATTAAAGTAACCAACTGTCTCGAAGCTGTTTCTTGGTCTCAGTGCAGTATCAAGGATATAAAAAAATTACATTAGCACAGTTGGATTCAAAGTACTCGTGTTCATTAACTTTGCACAAATACACAAGAGCTAATAATGGATAGCGAATCACTACTTTGGCAGTTTCTAGTAACAGAAGACAGAGAGACTCTATAAAGGGCTTCCAAGGTATTTACAGGAATAACACACGCCTCTGGTACATTACACTCAACAAGCCTCTGCCACTTTTTCCAAAGTTCTGTCAGTCATCCGTTAACATAATAATGCTGATGGAGGGCAGGGCAGGCCAAGACTTGTGGCAAGTGTTTTGCTAAGACTTATGACAAATGGAACAGAGAAAAGTTCCGTTAGTGGTTAATTCAGAAAGAAACAACATTTGACACTGTGCATAAAAAAAAAAAAATTGTTCTTTTTACTTGCAGTTTTGAGCACATCCAAGTTACATCAGTCAGTGAAGACAGACAAGGAGTATGAGAAATGCTGCAAGCTCAAACCAGAAAATAAGCTTTGATTTACCCTTAAAGATACTTAAACAGAAATAATTGACGTCACAAGTGCAGAATGGGGAGCAGCTAACTGAAACCAGTTCTTTAGGAAGCGATCTTTGGGTAATGAGAATATTTGTATGATTCCATTACAACGCGTCCTTGCTGAAAAACTAAAAAAAAAAAAAAAAAAAAAAGGACATGGAACAGATTTATATAGGTTTCTTTGGGCTTCCTTTCGTAAGGCCTTCTTAAGGGCTGTGTGGGTTTATTGTCAGTCAAGGTTAAAATAAATCAATCGCAAACAGAACAGGAGACAATAACATCATTGTAGTAGAAAGGCAGACATCATACAGGAAATATAAAGATGAATTCTAAATGCACATGAAATAGTTGTTCTCCACTCAGCCAGCATAAAGCCACAGCTGAATGACTGTAGAATATCTTGAGAAAATACAACAGACGACAGCAGTAATGATCAGAGGTGTGGGAACCATGACTCAAGAGAAATGACTGAAGAAAATGGGAAATCTAAGGAAGTGGCTGTCATAGAATCATAGCGTCATAGAATCATTAAGGTTGGAAAAGACCTCTAAGATCATCAAGTCCAACCGTTAACCCAACACCACCATGCCCACTAAACCATGTCCCTAAGCGCCTCATCTACACGTCTTTTAAATACTTCCAGGGATGGTGACTCCACCACTTCCCTGGGCAGCCTGTTATGAGGACTGGTACAATTTTTCTCAATGTCGAATCTAAACCTCCCTTGTCGCAACTTGCGGCCATTTCCTCTCGTCCTGACACTAGTTACTTGGGAGAAGAGACCAACACCCACCTCACTACAACCTCCTTTCAGGTAGTTGTAGAGTACGATGAGGTCTCCCCTCAGCCTCCTCTTCTCTAGGCTAAACAGTCCCAGTTCCCTCAGCCGCTCCTTGTAAGACTTGTTCTTTAGACCCTTCACCAGCTTCTTTGCCCTTCTCTGGACACGCTCCAGCATGTCAATATCCTTCTTGGAGTGAGGGACCCAAAACTG
>NW_009217452.1:0-17217 GCF_000690835.1 Fulmarus glacialis
ACACACCTCGGGGGACACGTGGCCTGGCTGCCCCAGCCTGCAAGCCGGGCTCCCTCCCCACCACCGCTCCATCTCTCCAGCAGCTGGTAGCCATATCCACGGCCCATCCTCTCCCCGCTTCGGCTATTCTTCCACCCGATTGCAGCTTGGGACAGGTGCCAACACTTAACCACATATCCTGTCAACCGAGGGTTGTTTTTAATTCCCTCCTTGGGTTTTTTTTTTTTCTTTTGCTTTCTACAAAAGGGTGAACCACCCCACACACAGACCTTTGGAGGTTTTAACCCAGCTCCCAAAGCAAACCATCCCGCTCGTCCGCACCCATCGCCGCGTGAGGCTTTGCTTTCCACGCTTTCCATCACTCAGCTCTGCTAACACTGGTTTGGATAAGGGTTGAGATAAGACGCCCAACCTTGGAACATTGTTCTAGTGAGTAAGACGATGCCGATGTGCTAGGAACTGGCTTTCCCCTGCGCCCACGTCCCACGGGTGCTTCAGATGGGGTGGGCAGGTTCCCCTTCCGCCTAGCAGGGGCACGCAGTCCCCCCCACTGCCTTTCGGACATCAGCTCCCACCCCGAGGTCGGCATCCCCGGCCGTGTCCTTCGGAAGCCTCCAGCCGCTCGCACAGCATCCTTGGCTCCGTGTCCCGGCCAGCGGCCGCGGTGCCCTGCCCGTCCCCAGGGGCAAAGGGCTGGGTGGCACCAGGAGCCGCCCAAAAACACAGTGATGGGCTCCAGCGCCTGCTCGGGTGGGGAAGGGAAGGCAGGAGCTGGGGAAAAAAAGTTGGGCTGATAGTATCAGCGCTTATCATGAAAATGGGTAGCACCAGATGCAAGACTCTGTGGACAGGAGGAAGGGATTATCCTTCTAAACACTGCGTGCCTGTGCTGGTGTCATCATCGCTTTTCTGGGCTAAACAAGCTCCGTTCTTCTGAATTCCCCAGAGGTCACATTGTCACAGCCCCAGCTGTTTTCATTTCTGGCATCACCAGCTTTGGGACATCCTTTTTAACCCGGGGGCTGCACTGGGGTGAGGGGATTTGCAACATGTGCAGCCTCCAGCCAGCCCTCCCCCAGCAAGGGATGATTTTTTTTTTTTTTTGGACAACATAGTTTTGGGGATGGAGGTTGTCGGGGATCTGCTTTCTAGCAGCCTCCTGCAGGAGAGCGGGCAGGTCCCTGGAAATACTTAACGGCAGAGGAAAGGGCTGTGCTGTCGCGTCCCTCCTCGTTGGGCGTACGGGTGCCCAGGACCCATCACTGCCCTCTTCCCTTTCCTCTCACCTCCCAGGTCAGCGTGCCTGGCCAAGCCTGAGGAAACAGGAGGAGAAAGCTGGCTGCCGGCCACAGTCAACACCGAGCGGGGCTACGTGGCAGTGGGGATGAAGGGAGGTTTCTGGGCAGCGGGATACCACCAGTCCCACCACACCTCCCACCCTGCCTCAACTGGGCTGTCCCCTCCGCGGGGACCGCTTCGGTCTGAGCAAGCCACACCTTGCAAGATGCTGCACCGCTGCTCCTGCAATGCTGCTCATCAGCCCGATGGCACGGGGGCTGCTACCCGGAATATTCACATTAAAGACTCCAGCGAGGAAGTGTAGCTTCACCTTCCCGGTCTTCAGACACCACCAGTGTCTTCAGGCACCCGTTTGAGCAGCTGCATTGGGGAACGCTGCAAATGTGCCTTCAGGAGAGCAATCTTCTCCTGGCACCAGTCACTTCTCCCCTCCTACCTCCACTGCCTGTCTCTCGGAAGCAGAAAAGTTTAGATACAGATAAGTACTTTAAAATAACAAGCTCTTCGGGGGGAAAAAAAACTAAGCCTGCCTGCACTGTACTTGCAGAGAAGTTTCCACAGAGAAGAAAAGGCTGTTTGGGAACACTTTCACTCCCCGCCTGGACTCGGGGAGAGGGGATGCTCTGTGCAAGCAGTGCCACTGGCTGGGGCGAGAAATAAGGGACTAGTGACCCTCTGCCTGGCTGAAGCCACTGGGAACAAACCACCCCCTGCTCCCCAGGACCACGTACCTAATGCTGAAGCTCCTGTGCGCAGCCCCAAAACTGCAACATCTGGTCTGGGATGGGCAACATGGCTTTAGATGCAGCAAGCCCAGACTGCGGAGGGACAGGAGAAGCGGACAAGGCTGCCAGGGCATGATGCTTGCTGGAAGAGCAGATCTGAACCCTGTTTTCACCCCCATCATTCACCTGCTGCGGAGTTCTCACCCCATCTGCTCCTTCACCTCTCCTGGGATGGGAAGGATCCAGCCAAAGGGTGGCAAGAGCGCTGACGGAGGCGATGATATCTTAAGCGAGCCTGTGGTGAGGCCCCAGAGGAACACACACAACTTCTGAAGGGGATCAAAACCATTCACTTCAGAAATAAATCAGGATCCCATTTTAGCCAGGCAAGGACCGCGTGCTTGTTTAAACACCCCCTTCTCTAAACAGCAAGGATTTGTAGAAACGTGTTTCAAGGACAAGTGTTTTGCTAGAAGAATTGAACAACATGCCTATATCTAAACCCTCAACAATCCTTGACTTGTGCAAGGATTTAGGGTAAAAGGGGACCAGGAAATTAGTTGGTTTTTTTTTTTTATTTGATCCAATTTGGGAACAACAGCATTGCTTAGAAGGGGCTGGAAATTAAGACTACGCATTACAGGATTCCCAGCTCAGAGGTTCGTACCTTGGATGCTTGCTTGGTCCCAAACCAAGAAGAGGCGATGTGAACATCTAAGCTTCCTAAGAAACATTTATATAAGATAGAAGAGTCCACGTGCGTTGTGACTCACTCCGGCTAAATGTTACTGAAATAAGGGACACAGGATGTCACAGACACTGAACAGCTTCCACATCCCCCTGGCCAGACACCCTGGGGCCCTCGGAGGACAAATACCTCCCCCCGATCCTAGAAGCAGCACAACTTCCCTCAGGCAAGGGGAAATGTTTGAACCAGAGCCTGGCAAGCAGTAGCGTACGCTGCTGCCTGCGGAGAAGGCAGGGAAACCCTGGAAGCTTTGTCTGAAGGCGGGAAAGGCGGAGGACCCCAGCTCTGCACGCACCTCGCAGCAGGGGGGGAAGGAAGATGGAAGGAAGCAGGGTTGCTTGGTATGATTTCAGGCTTTGTGTTTTTCTTCTCACCCTTGTAAAAGCTGGGGCTTTGCAGCTATTGTTGCTGTTCTACGCAGCACTGGCCTTTCAGAGGAGTACAGACCCACAATGAAAAAAAACAAAACAAAAACCGCAGGAAGGAAAACAATTAACAGGGAAAGGAAAAGCAGCAGCAGGAACAAGTACTCGTGCCTGAAATAAATGCACTGCCTGCTGCTAGGGGTGCAGGTAGGAAAGGTTACACCACCTTCTCCTGTGGAGAAGTCGAGACTTTGGTGTGAAGTCCCAGCTTTTTGGTTTTATTGCCTCAGGCGAGCACTGGCAGCACGGTTGTGCGCCAGTGGAACAGGAAGGCAGAATCATCAGACCGACCCCGAACCAGCCCCATGCACAGGAGTATCGGAAGGAGAGTTTCTTTGAAATCTGAGGTTTCTTAGAAATCTAAGCTAAGGGGGGAAGCAGGGGCAGAACTGCCTACAGACGCCTGGAAAGAGCTGGTCATCAAATGGGCAGACACTTGAGGTAGCAGCTTCAGCTGGGATTAACAGCTACAGATTTTGAGGAAGACGAGCATTGAGACCAAGGGTTTGGCATCTCAAGTTTGTCTTGCCCCCGCCCCCCAGCTGTTCCCAAAGCCCCTGCTTTGCTCTGCCAAGGCAAACGTACGAAGGATCCAACAGGAAACCTTCCCGGTGCTGCTGCTTCCGCTGCGTCAGCTCCCACTGGAGCATAAGGGTTGGGTGGGACATTGCTAGACCAAGGGCAGCACGCAAGGGCTGGGCCAGAGCTGCTCTCCACCTCTCTGAGCTCAGACCTGCGCTACTTAAAGTTCACAATGACGAAAAACAAACAAAAACCAAAACAAAACTACCTTGAGTCTCCTGCTGCTGCTCCCCAGCAAACATTTCCATGTAGAAAAACCAGATCCCATCCACTTCCCAGGCAGGGGATGAGGTATAAGGCAGCAGCTGTGAGGAACCCACTTTATAGTCCCTAAAAGCCCAGAAGGAAGGAGCAGAACACATGTCCTACATGAACAACTGACTCATTCCTCTTGCTGCCTACACCCCTGTCACAGTGAAGCTCAACTCTGACTGACACAGGCACCTCTGGAAAAATTGTTTAGCTACCACTCCTGAAGAACATGTGGAGATGAGTCTCTGATGGGGATGCTTAAAGCAGCAGGGTCTTCACGACAGAGACCAGAGCAGCACAGGTACCTCCCTGCCAGGTTACCAGGCCCTCGGTTCAAATAAAGCAGCTACAGAGCTTTTGCTGGTATTAGCAGCTGTAGTTTCACCCTTTACAGCAGCCCACAGCTTAGATCACTGAAGGGACCATTCCTCGTTAGTCCAACAACTTGCAGCTGTCCCAGGGCAAAGGGCTGCTGAAATACATAGCCAGGCAGTTTTTGCCATTCCAACTTAAACATCTTTATTTCTGTGCTGTTAGCTTCACCCGTCCTCACAGAGGACAGAGTGCAGGAGGTAAGTGAACTTTTCCAGACAAGCTGTTTGTTACATTTGGGGGCAACAAGGAAGGACCAAGGTCATGAGGAGCCATTCCCATTATTTTCCAAAATTCCACCGTGAAAGTCTGAGGAGTCTTTGCTAAGCTGGTGCGTCTTCAAATTTAAAACCAAGCATTAAGTTTTGGGACAAGAGGACTACTTGGCAGCTAAGAGAGTCCACAGGAGCCTTAAGAGACTCTTTTCCCCTGCTTCCCCAACCATACGTGGGGCCTAACATAGCCTGTAAAGTCTCTCCTGGCAGTCCACTCCCAACAGCACCTGTACTCCTGCCCCAGAAACAGACTCTGAAGCAATACCACTCAGAGGGGAAAGGGAGGAAGGGCTGGGATTAAAAAAAACCCAAAACAACAGAAACTCAGAAGAGACTGACACAAAGACATAAAAAGCAGGAGAAGCTATGAAAATATGTTGAGATGGTCAAGAAAAGTCACATCAAAATATATTTAAAAACCAGAAATTCCAATCTGCATGGAATTTTAAACTCCTTTCCCCACCTTTTTTCCTGCTCAAGGAGTCTCTTTGTTGTTCCAGGACGTGGAACGTGATAGGCAGCACCAGTTATGTCCTGAAAAGAGTAGTATTTCCCCCAACTTGTCTGAGTACTTCCACCATTTACAAAGACAAAATTATATATACCTCAACAATTGCCCCACCCTCCCTCTTTTCCGTTCTACAGCGGGCAGGAGAAAAGACTGCAAACAAATCTGACTTTTCATTTTCAGTTAAGTCCAATTTTTTCACACATCAATAGCCCTGCAATCCATTGTACACCTTCTGCACCGATCCTTGTTTCAACAACTGTTTGAGACCTGCAAGAGAAAGGAAAGCGTTACTGCACAGCACAAACAGGAGGAAGACACTGCATTTGCTGTTCCGGCTACATTTACACGTCTGGCTCGTATGCCCCGAGGCACCAGCCTTTCAAGGCTGAGCCCACGTACCTGAATAATGCAAACACTGCTGCTCTAAGAGCATCATTAAAAAAAAAAAAAAAGGAAAAATCCCCCCAAACCCTGTGGTGTGACAGCTTTACTCCTGCTCCTTCAGCATTCCTACAAGGAGAAATGGGACCGAGGGTAGTAATGCTGTTAATAGTGCTTTCAGGGACTCTAGGGACCACACAAGGCCAGTGGTTGCAGGGAGAAAGCCTCCTCTGCTACAAACTCAAAGCTGACTGCACCGCCTCAAGATCCTCACAGCTCTGTAAGGGATAAAGCTGACTCCCAGAGCTGCTTTGCTGTTGGAAGTTGACAACAGTTTTGTCATCTTAAGCACAAATACAACAACAAACAACTTGCTGAGTATTTCCAGAGTCTAATTCATCAAGCTCATCTCCCCATGCTCCCTCTACAGCCCAAGAGAAGTCTGCTAGCAGCAAGCTCAGGAGGGCTACGTTTGAGTCCTTCTGGACTTGCCAGCTATAGAAACCCACATGAATAATTAGAAAGCAGAGGTTTTCACACTGGTATGTGGTGCCTGGGTACACTACTGTCCACAAGAAGTAATCCCTTAAGGCAAGTAAAAGAAGCAAACTCATCATCTGTGGGCTTAAGTATCCTACTGAAGGCTTGAAAATCTTAAGCTTTTTTGAAACCCACTGTTTCACAAACCAGTCTAGATGACTTTTCAAATACCATCTCTTCCCCACCCCTGAAAGCCCATTTATAGAACATTTCAAAGAACTGACTGCTCCGAGATCCTGTCAGTATCAAATTCTTACTAGAGCAGGATAAGAGAAGAGTGAGTCAGCCCTTAAAGCCATAATAGGGTCAGCACGTTCAGAAAAGAGTGGCAGGTCTTCACTGCTACTTGAAGGGCAAGTCCGCCCAAAACAGAGGAAGCAGACTGGCAAGAACAGATGTGTCACACTGTTTTTCCAGAGATAATCGGAGGGGACTCCCTCTTTAAAGTCAGCCTGGTTACACACTGCCAGGACTCCCACTGCCCTGGCCATGGGGCCCCTCAGGGCACAGCAGCATCCCTGCTCTGACCAGCACCAGAAACCACTGAGCCTGAGGACGGGCTGTCAGGACCCAAAACAGAGAGGAAAACTCCCCACACCATGGGTAACTTTCAAATGATAATGAAAAAAATTAAGCTAAGCTGCTATAATTCTGCTGTTGGATGTCCCCAAACCAGCATCAGTCTTCCAACAAAGCACACAAGCAGCAGGCTTGCACCTCAACAGAACAGAAGACAGAATTGCAGTCCTGCCTCAGATCAGCTTGCTCTGCTGCTCCACTGAAGCCAGAGTCACAGTGAAGGGGGCTGGATGCTTTACATGTTTGTACACCAGGTCAGATTAGGCTGCCTAGAAAATACCGCAGTAGTTGTTAACTTCAAGTGAGGTACATAGGCAGGGAGAGGGAGGATCAGTAATTAAATTAACCAATTTATTTGTATGGAAAAGAACCCCAAGCTTTCAGGCATGCAAGTCCTTCTTCAGGAAATCCAGCTAAAAGAGATTGTGTCTCCCTGCAAACCTTGTCCGGCTTGTCTACCCTTAGATCATTCTGGCTACAAATACTACTGTCCTTTAAGACCAGCAATTTGATGCATAAGGGTTACAGTAGCTCAAATACTGGAAAACTGTCCTGGAAGTAATAACTGGAACCGAGATGACTCTCTGCCAGGCAAGAACTATTCATGCCTCTTGCTTGCTGCCCAGAGAATCCTGAACTCTCTTCTACATTCAGAAACATCCTCAACAGCAGAGCAAAGCGAGCCCCTGTACAGGAGCTGCTAATCGTGAAGGATAGGTCATTCTCCAGGGGAGTGCAAGGCAAGTTCACTTCCCCTCCACAGCCAACAAGAGGCTCAAAGCCGCTTCCTGGCCGATGGGTAAGAGGATGTGCCTCCTGGATGTGTAAGCCTTTGAAAGGAAGGACATAGCTGGAGAAAGGTGTGCTCCAGTAACCCTGAAAAAAGTGGGATTAGCACCATTCCCGTACCTCATTTCCTGGTAGCTAGCTCTAGGCAACTGCCTGCTGGCCTGAAGGATACTCTCATTAGTACACAGGATATTTCAACACATATCTGATGTTTGATCAGGAATTCTAGCCAGGAATCCTGACATTTGATGCTACTGCACCTCAGGCATTTTTTACTAGAGCCAGCTTCAAGATTTTTCTGACACCACCAACAGGTGACAGGTTACAACACAACCTGGGCACTTTGCTGCCTGCTGCTGCTCTCTGAGCACTCCAGAGTTAAAGCATGGAATCCAAAGCTCCAAAACAGACGATAAACAAGTGTCAGTACAGATGAATGAGAGATATGTCAAGGAGAAAGTCACCTCTGATCAACAGGCAGTAAATTCCCTGATGTCACACTGGCAGGAAAGAAAGCATATTATTTCTCTGACTCTGAAGCTTACACTGACCAGAGCGGTGCTCTCGGAGTCAGAGTATCTTCTGACTACCCCAGGAGCTGTACATATGGTTATGAGATAAGAAATTAGGACCACCGCCAACAATAAGAAAAAAGGGATGTTTTGAATTCTGAAGCCTACAGTCTTCCTTTGAATGTGTACACTGAACTGCTGCCACACAACATGAATAGACCTATTCCCTCGTAAAACTCCTTAAATCACTGGATGTTTGGAGATATTCTAGCACACAGAAATGCATCTGACTGCCTACCCAGTCACCTTCCCCTGGGAAGCGTGGAATTGCTTTAGGAGGGAGCGAAACACTCAAAGGTCCCGTGCCTGAACACACTCATGCCAGTACCATCACCTCTCTGTTCTCCGGGTATCCGTAAAGGCACGCGAGCAATTTTGACAAACACAAAGGCTTCTGTCGCTGCTCTTTGCCCAGCCTTTTCAGAAACTGCCAAGAGCAACAGCTGGAAAAACCTCACATCTGTTCAAGAGGTGCTGTCACCTTATGAGCTTCAAGAAGGGGAGCAGAGCCTGGAATGAGACTTCACACTGATGTGGTCACTGTGCTCTGCAGCCCTCACTGGGCACAACACACTTGCAACAAGAAGGAAAGCAGAGGGGTCGAAACACAAACCAGGTTCACTCAAAGCACAGCCCAGAGGCACAGACATCTCAGCTGCAGAAAGAGCCACAGAACATCAGTCAACCCTGGAGCTGTAGCTACCAACTGGGCTCCAAGTGGTAGCTAGGAGAGCATGGTCAACACAGCAGTAAGTGCTGAGAAAAGCCCACCCAGGGCTTGGCTTCCCTCCACAAGCTTGAAGAGTTCAGGAAAGCTGTGCGTTTGCCTCATTCTACCAGGACAGCTGCCAGAATCCACTAAAAAGGCACCTCCAGAAGAAGAAGAAAGTATGATAGCCCTGACCAGCACGAAGAAGTTCTGGGGATGGGAACTTTCTGAAGAGCTGCACTGGTACACGCCAGGAACTTCTTTGCCCCATAGCAGAGGATGGGGCCCTTGATGCCTACTCTGATGCCTTGCACAGAGCAGCAGAACCTACCTCAGAGGCTGCTGAAGCAAAGAGGAATTTCCAGCTAGGAGTATAGTATTTACTCTCCTGTCAATTTTAGGATTTCTACATGGTTCATCAAGTTTCCATCTGAGCACTGAAGCTAAGAAACAGATGTCTCCTACGAAACATCTGCATTGCACCCTTTTTCCCTATATAGCCACAAAGCACTTAGGGTAGAAGGAGATGTAGAGAGGAACAATTCTTCTCCTGATGCTGCATGTCACTTTACCCTTGACAGTAGAGGGATTTTCACAAGTCTTTCCTCCAAGAAAGTAGAAGCAGGGTCCGGAAAACCGCTTGTGATCCCATTCCAGCAGAGGCAAAGCAGACAGAGGGTAAGCCCAGTAAGTCTTTCAGTGCAGACAGATGGCCAGCTACAGAACAAAGCACCTGCAAACTTGCCAAGTGCTACATCCCAGCAGTGGCACATCCCAGCCTAATCTGGTTCCCTACAACTGCAGCAGCCAAGCTCACTTGCTTCAAAGGGAAACGGAAGTTAATCACAGGGCATTGGCCAACTGTGTTATGTTTTGCAAGGGGCACAGGGAAAGGAGAGCCCCTCCCGACCGCTACAAGTCACTGGTTCAGTTGTGCCAACTTCTTATCAGCTTTGGTGAGAGGTCTGTGCAGCCTGCTGCCATGACAGAGCTTTAAAACACGCACCTTCCCGCTGTTCGTTTGTCAGTTGCTCTTTGGGGAACTCCACATCAAATGTTATTATTAGCGAGCCTTTGATATTATTGTTATCAAAATTTGGAAGACCTTCTCCTTTCTTCCAGAGTTTGGCCCCAGGTTTCGTAATTTTATCCCGAGCAATGTGAACCTAGAGACAAAAGAAATTTCAGAACATTACTGGTGTTCTGTGTGTGTACCCCAATATTCCAATGCCCTTTCCAACCCATTGGAAAGCTTCAACTGATATTGATTCCTTGCCAAAGTCAGTGATATTCAAGGGGTCCAGGCAGCATTACTGCCAGGACATGTGCCAGAACTAACACTACCCAAGAGAGCACATGCAGTAACCGCTGTGACAGCCTGGAACCGAGACCCACACTGTGCACCCCTTGTACAGAGCCTGTTTTGGCTCCATGGGAATTGGTCTGGAAGGCTCTGGCAGAGGGGATACTGTATAGAACCAGCAGCTGCGCAGACCCTGAGCAAGCTAACCCTCAGCACAGGAGACATGCAGTTAAACTTCATTTACATACAGCAAGAAAGCAAGCTGTTGCCTCACCTTGTGCCCATCCAAGTGGGCAATACCCATTTCAAAGCCTGTAAGTGCCTCGACCAGCGAGATTGTCACGTTTGTATACAAGTCATCTCCTCTTCTTTCAAAGACTGGGTGCCTGTGGAAATAGAATCATAGAATCATTAAGGTTGGAAAAGACCTCTAAGATCGAGTCCAACCGTCAACCCAACACCACCATGCCCAATAAACCATGTCTCTAAGCGCCTCATCTACACGTCTTTTAAATACTTCCAAGGATGGTGACCCAACCACTTCCCTGGGCAGCCTATTAATAATAAAAGACATTGGAATTTTTCTCCTTCCTCATAGGAGAAATAGGTCCTCTAGCTTCCTCCCCTCTATTTGTGAGTTTGGAGAACTCACAGAGCATTCTCCAGAAGGAGAGGAAGTGAAGAATGAATGAAATTTAGCTTCATTTTCCTGTGCGAGGTCTGTACTACTAAATGACCTTTCTATTTCTAGCGCAATGAGTGGTGAGGCGTGTCATGAAGTTGTGACTCACGCAACAATTTTCTTAGTAGTGCACTTCCTTACAATAGGGAGATAGTATGTTTTTGGAAAAAGGAGGTATTTCATGCGATTCACACAGGAGCTACTAATGCATGCCAGAATTCAAGCCAAACGAAATAAAAGCAGAATTATCGCAGCATCTCAACAGTGGTGAATTCAGCTACTCTAGCATCATCAGGGTTGAACACCCTGCACAGCCCTGAGTGACAGACCCCTGGCTGCACCAGCTCTGCTGAAGGGCAAGCTACATGCTAGCCAATGGCCAGAAATTTGCTTGCAAGCTTCCTTTATAGTAATCAGAAAGGGTGGTCTAACTAGACCAGTTACTTACTTAAGAACTTTTATTCGGAAGCGCAAATCACCTGGCTCCCCATCCACATGGGGTTCACCTGTGAAAAAGAAAGAAAAGCTCTGTTTAAAGGAGCTCGTGACAACTGAAGAAACAAACAGCATATTAAACACAACAGAAATTTGCAGCTCACATGCTAAAGAAAAAAAACAACTAGTTGATCTTTACATGACTAAAACCCTGCTTACACATATCTGTTATTAAAGAGCCTAGATCTTTCCGAGTATTGCCTCAATAAGCTCACACTTCTCTGCTATTCTGAAAGACTTGCCTGCATGTTAATGATGTCCTTTACTTGTTGAAGGACTTAATCTCCTTGGGCAGAGGAGAACCCCTCACATACTCAAGCCTGGAACAGATGCTCCTACTCAAAAGTTAGCTGAAACATCAGATTTCGAGGTTTTTTTTTTGGTGTGTGTGCCCCCACTACCAGCAAAGGGAGTGGAACTCGGAGCGTTATCCAGACTTAGCAAAGAGCATGCTCCTGGATTTCAGCAGAGGACACAGCACTTAAAACCACACGTGCTGACCAGTTACCCAAAGCAGGGCTTGGGCACTTTCACTGCCATGAAGACCAGCCTTGCATCACGGAAAAGGAGCAAGTCAAAGCTGAGCAGCAGGGCAGTGCCCATACACATACCTTCACCAATGAAGGGATACTCCATACCATCCCTCACGCCTGGCTCTATCTCCACTTCTAGTGTTCGCTCCTCGTTCACGAGCCTGCAAAGGGAAGAGCAAGCAAGCACTAAGTTTTAAACACTAGGTGGTAGCACCTACTTATGTTACTGGGGTAATGAGAACACCCCCACAACTCAACACATATCTCTCCTTGCTCTTGTGTGCTGATACCCATCTAGCAGAGAAGGCAAAGTTAAGCTCCTAAATGCACAGTCAGCATCTGGATGCAACACATACTCTCTCCTTGCTCACATCTAAAACTGAAGGGCAAGCGCTGCCTTTCTGGTGTGCTGATACCCATCTAGCAGAGAAGGCAAAGTTAAGCTCCTAAATGCACAGTCAGCATCTGGATGTGTGACTACAACACAGTATTCCATGTCCAACTGTTCCCAGCTGGAAACTGTGGGCTTCCCTGACTTTGTTATTCAGATTTAGTTGTGGAAATTCCACTGTAGTATGACAGATTGTTCAAGGAATGAGAAGCTGAAAGAGCAAATTGGGGAGCTCTACATCTAATAGAGCTGGCCATCTCTACTGCAAGAATAAAGACTGGCTCCTTGGAAATGAGAAACCTGTGTTAAGTTTTTCCAAATTCCCCAGGTCTTACTAGTACTACAGGCACCTTCCTCCATCTAGTGGTAGGTTTTGAATAAACATCCATATAGCAGTAAAGAGCCTAAAACTCACTTGACATTTGGACATTCATCACAAACAACTTCCTGAGTCATCTGGAAACGTCCAGGACCCAACTGGGTGGTCCTCATTTCCTGCCGGCAATTGCATTTCCGTTTGCCAGGTGCCTGTCTTGCCACTGGCTTGTTCCTGACAACCTGCACGGAAGAGGAAGAGGTTGATACCAGCACACAGGCCAGCACTCCTGGGTCTCTGCAAGGGTCTGGGTTTCTCAAACAGCCTGAACATAATTTGTTTTTCTGTGCTGCCTCCACAGTAGCTCCAAACGGCCTCAGCAAAACATTCTGACAGCAGTTTTCACCTTGTGTCTCTTGCTGATCACACATTAAATACCAGAAAAACTCTCTCTGACGCCACTATTAGTATTTCCTTTCTTTTTGCTGCACACCTTTCGAAATAGGAAAGGTAACACTAGGATGAAACACCTCACACTTTGGTTATGATAGCTTGTCCCACACAGTGGGCAAAATCATTTGGAGTTCCCCATTTACCCAGACACTCACAACACAAACTCAATCAACGCAAATTCTAACATGCAGAATAGCAAGGATTGTAAGCACCAGAAATGTTAACTTGCTTAAAAAAAAAAAAAAAAAAAAAAATTAAAAGGCCACCATACATTTGCCAAGTATGTAATCCAGAAATTTGCAGTGACATGTTTGGCCACATAAAGAGGCTATGAAAAATCCTCAACGTGGTTTTGCAAGAATTGCAAAATGAATTTGAGGTTTATGAACGGGCCCTCAAACATCACTAAATTCTAGAGAGAGACCAGTTACACCTTTCCCAACTGGGCTACTGCAATAAAAAAAAGCTACAGCTAGTCACTGACAGCCAATAAATAAGCTATTATCACAAGAAGCATCCCTTTATAGAAAAATTGCCAGATGGCAACGATGAATAAACGTATTGTTTCTTCAGTTAACTACTAGCAAATACCATCACGACATCCTCCACTGTCACTGCCAGATACTGAGAAAACGAGCATCTATTTTAGTCCTATTCTTTGGGAGAAGATATCATTCTGAGCAGAGGCCAGGCATCTCAAACCTGAGAACGCACTGGAGACACCGACAGGCAAGCAGTCAAACTTACTTCTACGAAGTTTCCTGAATACACCTCCTCCAGTGTAACCTCCAGGTCCACGATGATGTCACTTCCTCGGGGAATGTTCCTGTCTTGTTGGCGAGGGTTACCTCCAAACATGAATCCAAAGTCCCCAAAGAAGCTGGAGTAAAGCACATCAAATATTTCAGGAAGGAATTCCGATCAAACAAGGCTTTGATGAAGAGAGCCACCCAAGGCAGCAGCAACGTGCTGCTTGGCAAATGCTGCTAGCCCCCTAGAGAGCAGCCTCCTCACAGTACAAAAGCACCATAGTAAATCCAGATAGCTCTTTTTGCTCCTCCAGGACACAAGCTAATGCCTTCAAACAAAGCAGTCACTTTGGAAGAGTTTTCTGTACTAAAGAAAAGAACTTTTGGAATAGGAGTTGAATGCCAACACCTCAAAATCTGACCACTACCTAAGGGAAGTCCTCTTCATGCTGCACTGCTGCTCACCTACCATCACCACAAGGTGCAAACTGAGTAGTGCTCCATCTCTGGCACTGCAAGTCAATGCTAGCAGGTTGGTTTTCACTAGTTTGAGGACAAGGGGGATGAGAAAAAGCTTCCTAGCAAGTCTGCATATTTTTCCTCAAAACAGACCAGCAGATGGTGCGAGTTCTCACCCAAAAGGATTACATGAGATGAGCAACTTCAGGAATTGTTTTAGTATATTTGTGTCTAGGAGAACCAAAGGGGCCTTAAACAAAGAGAAAATCAGGTTCTGCCTGAGCAACATGTAAGTGCCTTCAGATTTTTAGGATCCAAATTCTACAGTTGCTCTGAAATGTAGTGTAAGTCACTACAGCATTACTTTGCAAAAGAAAAAGTGACCCCAAAATGCACACGTGATCTGTGGCAACAGCTTAAACATCAATTACATACAAGATAACAAAAGAAAGTTCCTACATGTTTAATGCAGCTGCAGCACCTTACAAGTCACCCACATTGGTGACGCAGCTTGCCAAGTGAGCAAGAGCTGCCCACGTGGGAAGACACCACTGGTTCCTACTCTCTGCTCTTGAAGCAAGGACTAATGCAAGACAGACAACTGAAAACTGCATATGGGATATCCACTGTAAATGCATTTCTTCAGATTCTCAACTATCACTTCAGATCGGTACCTCTTGACTGGGTAAAAGACCTTAACATAGAATTTGCCCTTGTGAAGCACGTGCATGAGCATCACAAAATTAGAGCACCAACTGTAGAATAGCCTGAAGTGGTAAAATCTCCTTACTGTGAGAAGATGTCTCCATGGGAGCTCTGGTGCCCATCCTTCAATCCCTCCTCACCATACGCATCATACTGCTTCCTCTTCTCCTCATCCGACAGCACCTGGCAAAGGCACACAAGCCGCCAAGACATTCACCCACAGCTGAACTGGGTTATTTAAACACAGCCCTGAGAGGAATCTCACCAGTACTCTTCACTGAGGGACAAGCAGCAATGCTTTACATTACAGAAGCACTGGCTAGAAGTTGCTTGCTTGCTGGACTAGAAAAGTTAAACATTTATCAGTTAAACCGATAAAAAGTAGAGTTAGTTTATTAAAACAGCAGAAGCAACACAGAAAATATAAACAATACTGAGTTTATCTTAAGGATTAAAAATGAATCAAAAGGAATAACTCAAATCAGTTCCTACAACGCAGGACACATTGAAAAAAAGTCACAAAATACCACCCATTTCTCAGTTTGTTCTTCAAGCATGCAGAATGTGTATTTCTCCGGCTACTATTTCGTAACAATTAGCAATGATGGCAAGTTTGCCTACCAAGCTGAATCTGCCAAATATGGTAACTCTGCACCAGTTTGAATGCTGGCCCTCATTCCTAAAGGCAGCAAAAGTCAGAAGTAACTTCAGTACTGAGGCAGAATAACGCATCCCAACACATATGACTTTAAAGGCTGTAAAGCTTCAATTTTAATTCCTAAGTATTGATCTGTGCCCCTTCGTCCCCCAGAGATCCAGAAGTTTCCGGTCACATTTAGTCTTCCTTCCTCTTCCTCCCCTGTTGATCATATTTGGGAAGGTTAAAATTGCCAGGTTAGCTTTCAGAAGGCTAGAGAGGAGTGGAAACAGGTGGAGAAGCAACTAAAACAGGTGGAGAAGCTAGCTAAACAATGAAAACCAGCCTGAAATTGTAACCAATGATAAATGCTAGCAGCAGGGGAAAAAAAAAAACCCAACAGTGACTTTACTAGCTTCACCTAGTAGGCAAGAGTTCAATTCTCCCTTTGCCACTTCAGATTTTGCATTAACACACATATTTCCCAAGACTGGGATAAGCTTTTCATTTTGTGATCTGTTGGTGTCAGAGCAAAATTCTTCCGGTAGAGTACTGCACAGTACTGACAATACCACGAGCAATAAGAAAGGAATTAAGAACACAAAATATTTGCCTTTGCATTCATTTTCCTTCTTTCTGCAGGCGGTTGGAGAACACAACTCCAAGACCACAATTTCAAGTACTGTGAAGAGAGTGCTTGTTTGTTGTTAGGTTGCCTTGAAATCAAAGCAACTACAGCAGATAAGCTTAGAGAAAACCCTATGGAAACTCCACCCCCAAACCATCCTGAAACTAATGACTGTACATAGAGGAGTCTCAGTTCCCTCACATGGGATCAGTCTCCTTTCTAATTGAAACAGCTGCGTTCAGACCACACAGCTGCAGGGTGGAAATCACGTAGGCTGTTAAAATGGAGGAGACCAAGTAGTTTAATTAACCTACTTCCCCCACAATTTTTTTGAAGGCTTTGCTATAGATAGTCAGCTAGCCAAACCCTGAACGGTGGTACTACTAACAGAGGCTGGTGCTTCATGGCAAAAAGCATCCTGGTTTAGGCTGTAAGGAAAACATAATTCTAGCTTCCTTTTGCCCAAAACAGTCAAATCAACACACTGCGTCTCACAGCTAGTTTAGCAGAAGGATTTACAAGCCCTACTGGCTAAACTCATAGACTCAATCCCACTGTTTATGTCACTGATGAAGATACTAAACAGTACCGGTTCCAGTACGGACCCCTGCCGGACTCCACTCGTCACCGATCTCCATCTGGACATTGAGCCGTGGACCGCTACCCTCTGGATGCGACCATCCAACCAATTCCTCTCCCACCGGACAGTCCACCCATCAAATCCATCTCTCTCCAGTTTAGAGAGAAGGATGTGGTGAGGGACCGTGCCAAAGGCCTTACAGAGGTCCAGACAGACGACATCTGTAGCCCTTCCCATGTCACTGATGTAGTCACTCATCATAGAAGGCCACTAGGTTGGTCAGGCAGGACTTGCCCTTGGTGAAGCCATGCTGGCTGTCTCGAATCACCTCCCTGTCCTCCATGTGCCTTAGCATAGCTTCCAGGAGGATCTGTTCCATGATCTTCCCAGGCACAGAGGTGAGACTGACTGGCCTGCAGTTCCCCGTGTCTTCCTTTTTCCCCTTTTAAAAAATGGGGGTTGTTTCCCCTTTTCCAGTCAGTGGGAACTTCACTGGACTGCCACGACTTCTTAAATACGATGGATAG
>NW_009217452.1:17346-17993 GCF_000690835.1 Fulmarus glacialis
GGCGGTGAGGCTTGATCACTTCATGGTGAAGACGCTATCACTTGTATGCTACTATATTATCATGGAAACAACAGGAATCCTCATGCATATGCGACTTAACACTTATTTTTCCCACCTTAATGCCTTCTAAAAGGCAAGCCAACCACCTTTCATCTCAGACTTACTCACAGGCAGGCCCTATATATACACACACTTGCTCCTGTGCCAATACTTACAGCTGATGCAACTCTATTTCTTCCTCAAGGAATTATTAATAAATACCAAATAACTTTAACTTGCTGCCTTCACTTTCTCCTGGCTGAGTGAACTACGGTCCTTTTATCGTCCCCTGACAAAAGAAGCTGTCCAATCAGCCTAACAGCCTTTCTACCTTTGTTTTTTATTTGGTAGAATGTCTGAAATTCAATATAGTAATGAGGGAGGAGGGATTGCACCTGCGCCTTATAGAAGGGCCTCTACATGTCCTAGAACCCCTCTCTTCTCGTTCCCCTGAGTGTACAGGATGAAGCCTCATGAGACAACTCGTTGGCCAAGCTCAGCTTCACGCTCTCGGCATGTTTTACCCCGAACCCCATCCACCCTCTACAGTCTGAGAAGGACTGGGAGGTTCCCCGAGTTCCTTACAACAGGCTGCACGACTTCCCCCC
>NW_009217453.1:0-431 GCF_000690835.1 Fulmarus glacialis
ACTTGACCTTGTTAAACCTCATACAATTGACTTTTGCCCATCAATCCAACCTGTCAGGTCCCTCTGTAGAGCCTTCCTACCCTCCAGCATATCAACACTGCTGCCCAACCTGGTGTCATCTGCAAACTTACTGAGGGAGCACTTGATCCCGCCATCCAGATCGTTGATAAAGATATTGAACAGGACCGGCCCCAAAACTGAGCCCTGGGGAACACCGCTCATGACTGGCCACCAACTGGATTTAGCTCCTTTCACCACAACTCTCTGGGCTTAGCCGTCCAGCCAGTTTTTTACCCAGTTTTTTACGCCTGTCTAAGCCATGAGCTGCCAGCTTCTCTAGGAGAATGCTGTGGGAGACCGTGTCAAAGGCTTTACTGAAGTCCAGGTAGACCACATCCACAGCCTTTCCCTCATACACTCGGCGGTCGAAC
>NW_009217453.1:529-9425 GCF_000690835.1 Fulmarus glacialis
GGTCAGGCTGACAGGTCTAACCTTCTTTCCTCCAGGTCCTAGTACAATCAGTGAAGATTCAGGCAATAAAGTTTCAGGAATGACTCATCTTACCCTGAAGCAGACATTAAAAAAAGTTCAGATAAATAGTGTCATGAATAATGCCTATTTTCTTCCATTAACAATTAAAGGAACTACAAACAACTACTTCATATGTAGACATCAGAATTTTAGATATCTAAAGCTGAATATTACAAATCCATTAAAAAAAAAAGGAACAGGAAGTACAAATTATAATAACGGACAAAAATAGGACCTCGGTATCTGAAACACTTTGGCCATTACAGGTTGCCACAGTTTATACAAACCTGTTCTACTCTAACTGCCTAAATGATGCTAAAGAGTAACTATTGTACACAGTGTACCTGAATCGGGATAAAGGTAGTCATGGTTTCTGACTGTTTCAACTGTGACTCTTCAAGGTAGAAAGCAGCATAGTTTTTTTTTTTCCCCGGGTGAAAACTGGAACACTTTAAATGTTGTCTGATTTACAGTATTTAAAGTCTATGTTTTACGTTTTCCCCAGGCCAAAAAAAAAGACACCCACGCCAAACAATGAAACCCAAAGTTCATTTTCTTGTTCATTTGTGTGCTTACTTTATATGAAAGCTGAAAGTCTAATACTAAGTGGTAAAGTCAATCAATGTATAATAGTTTGCAACAGCCTGGGATCTGGCCCCATGCTTTGAGTTTGACTTTGCACTTTAAATTAAGTTAAAGTATTAATTTAAATGATGAAGAAGAGAAGATTTGCAGACCTAAGCAATCATTATCAACTACAACATATTTTGAAAGATTGGCAATGCCATCAGCCATCCCTTGTGTGAAGTATTTTATTAATTGTAATTATTATTATTCAGCCAGGCACTTTCAGGTTGCTCTACCATGGGTATATTCTTTGACCTAGGACATGACCGCTAAATCTGCAAGTCAGTATTAGGGAAGATGTGCACTTACAACTTGGTTGAGATGTATGAGCATAGCTGCTTGTGCGTGACTCTGAAAACTTAATCAGTTTCAGTAAATCTCTTGCATTCAATTATGGGTCAGTATGTGTTATTTCTATTGACCTCCCTATTGGAGAAAGCTATTAAAGTAAATATGTTTGTGCAGTTCATAGTACTGTACCACAGTGAAATTTGTGGGAAAATGTAACAGAAATGGGCAAATAATTTGGATAATCCAAGACCTAAACAAGATAAATCTATACAGTAAATCATAATTATATTGTAGTGAAGAAAAACACTATATATGCTGTAATTGCTTAAATCAGTTGTATACTGTACTTAACTTCCCTGACTTTGAGAAGCAGGTCAGTTTCCTACAAGTAATGGAAAATATTTGCTACTGTGAGTTGAGGTTTTATTTCAGACAATCTTGCTGGACCTCCTGCTGAGTCTGAAGATCAGCTGTCAACAGGAAGGGATGGATTCATAAAACATACTCTCACACTGGTGGAGCAGTAGATATAAGTACAGAGGGGTGTATGCTTTGTTTCCAAAGTGAGCTCCAAAGAGAGCACACCACCACCATACAAGTTAGTGTGGCATTGGCAAGTATAAGTTTCTGGTCAGCAATCTGTCAGTTAATGGAAACATCCACAAGAAGCAGCAAAGGGATTATCTGACATTACTGAAAATATCTACATGGAACTGGGGCCAGGGGTTGCAGAATGGAAATGTAACAAAGAAAGAGCAAATAACATGACAAAGTAGAAATGGGTAAGAATGTAGAGCCGCAACTACTCTGTAACAATGCAGAATTTTAAAAGGAGTCACAGTAGACTGACCAGAATAAAATCTGCTTGTGACTGCATTTGAGACATGAAAAAAATGAGTTAAGAAAGATAAGTGGGAGTAAATCTCAGCTAATGGACTAGACCCACTTACCAAATTCTTTGGAAGGCATTCAAAGAATAATGTAGCACAAAAAGAAGCATCAATGAGAATAATGATAAAAAGATAATGCAACACCATTCTGAGGTCTGCTACAATGAGCAGCACATCTTCAGTCATGAAGGGCAATTGGATTCTTGCTTGGCACATGGTTTGCACAGGGTAACTTTCATTCCAGCTTCTTAGTACAATGTCAAGCATCTTCAGACTTACCATTACCTTTACAGTTATTATTATTAATTAATTTTAAACCTTTATAAACAATAAATAAGCCTTTCCTCAGGCACTTTAAAGTCACAGGCATTAGAAATCTTACAAGCCTTAGCCTTTTGGGTAAGACATATTATGTTTACATATTTTAAAACAAACAGAAAATTCAGCAACATCTGATTTCAAGAAAATAATTGAAAATAGCAGAGTATTTCATGAAAATATGAAAGGATGAACTATGGCTTCCTAATATGCCTTCAAAACCTTTGAAGATTTAGTCTCCACCACTCTTACCTCATTTGATTAAGGGAGAAAATCATAATTTCCACAGATGACAATTTTTCATATTCATTCCACAGAATAGTGCTTCTAGGACATAGTGTCTAATTGTTTTGTTTCCCAATGATTTTACATTATTATCGTAAGGCTTCTTTTCCAAAGTGCCAGCATATGTTGCTGTTGTAAATCTGGTTCTAAATGTCACACAAATATTAGGATATGAAGACTATGAAATCTACCCACTTTTTCCTAATAGAGTATGAAGGCCACTGTAGATTAAATCTTTTTTTTTTTTTCTTGCTAACAAAAGTGGTGCGTACAATACATAGAGGCTACTTCTGCATGTTATTCAAACAGCATGCAGTTCCAAACTTTAAGTATATACCTCATACATAAACTACAGCATCATTAATTTAATTGATTGCTGTGGAAATTAACTGTGTGAGAAAAATCATTATTATTTCAAAACTGTGATGGAAGTAATTCTCTTGTTGCATGCCAGGATTAGCATTTTAGACCCTTCATGTGACTATAGAGCTAAGGAAGTTATCTTTTTTTTTTCTTCCCCCCCCCGAGTTACTATACCTGCGTATAAATCAGTTTGAGTATTCTAATAAATACACCCAGGATATTTCACTCACTAAAGCAGAGAATGAGCTGAATATATTAATGTGCTTGTAAAGAAGGGAGACTTGTGCATACACCAGAAGTTTGAAAACAAAGGACTTTTCAAACAAAATTATAAACAAACAAAAGAAACCCTTGAAAATATAGTCATGACATCTGTTTACCTAAGAAATTTTTTAACCTACCATGAATGTTAAATAGATACAGTCAGAAAATTATATGTAATAAGGAAACAAATCACATTCAGATTTTCAAAATGTGGGTGTCTAGTCACTATCTATGTGTTTCATTCTCATTCAAATCAGTGCAAGTCATGTACAGAAATTTCTGAGAACTTCAATTTTAGTAGCTGAAGATGAATTCCTACCTGAATGAGGGGACGTTGGTTGCATGAACAGAGACTCCTGAGTTTCACAGGACATTCATCTCAAAGGTGGAAGGGTGGTGTTTACATCTCATTCTCTGATATTCTACTGGAAGCTACTGGCATTGATTTGCAGCCAGGAATCTCTAGCAGCCCTTTTGTCAGAAACTGCAATGAAACAACAGATTCCTGAAAAAGGTTAATTTGGTATTGAAATTAAAAAAAAAAAAAAAAAGATGCTTTTCAACTGGCTATAAACTAGCAGATGGATTAACCTGCTAAACCAGGAACTGAATCATCTGCAGACTCAAAATACTTCTGTGGAAGTGGGCTTGTGAACATAGGAAGTACCACATTCCTTCTGGAAAGCACAGGAGCTTTGAAGAATGATTGAAATGCCTCTAGCGAGGTGTGTACATACTCTGGACATCACCATACTTGGAATTTGAGTTCTGATAAATGTCCTGTTTTGAAAGCTAAGAACCTGGAATAGCCAAGCTCTAAATCTCTCTTTCAGTTGCAGAAGGTCTGTTGGTTAGTCCTGAATGCCTCTCTCTGCTTCCGCTTGTATGAGACTGCAGGTTAAACTAGAAATGACTATTTAAGAAATCAGCTAACTGTTGGTGATGTTTTAATTGAAGTAGTAGGTTCTATACAACATTGGTTCCTCCAGATCAAAACCAAATTTTTGTTTATCTACTGAGTTTATCTACTGTCGTGGTTTAACCTGGCAGGCAGCCAAATACCATGCAGCCATTTGCTCACTCCCCTCCCCCCAGTAGGAGAGAATCGGAAGAGTAAGAGTGAGAAAAACTCGTGGGTTGAGATAAAGACAGTTTAATAGAACAGAAAAGTGAAAATAATAATGATAATGATAAAATATACAAAATAAGTGATGCACAATGCAATTGCTCACCACCCGCGCTGAACGATAACCAAGTAGCGATCGGTACTTCCTGGATCACGCCTACCATTCATATACTGAGCATGACGTCACATGGTATGGAATACCCCATTAGCCAGCTGAGCTGGCTGTCTTGATCACGTTCCCTCCCATCTTGTGTACCTAGCTCAGTCAGTAGGCATGGGAGCTGTCCTTGGACTAGGAGGGCACTTAGCAACAACTGAAACCATCAGTGTGTTATCAACAGTCTCCTCATACTAAATCCAAAACACAGCACTAGGAAGAAATTTAACCCTATCCCAGCCGAAACCAGGACACTACTTTTTGTCTGGAAAAGCATTACGAGGAATTGAAAAGGCCTGACAGAAACATTCTGAGAGTAAAGGCTCCCTGGGAAAAAAAGGGGACATGAAAACAAAAGGTTTGGAGGTGATTCTGAAGGATACATTAAAAAAAAGGCGTTCAGTGCAATATTGTCATCCTCAAAACTCTCTCTCAGATGCAATCTAACTTTGGAAGCTCCCAAAATTCCTGAAAGAGCTACAGTTTCCTAGGCAGCTGAATTTCCACTGCTAATACATGCAGGTTAAATTGCTGAAGATATTCAGGTGTAAGAAACAGAAGCAGGGTTATCCAAAATTTATATCTACTTATGGAAATACAAACCCAAAAATCACATGAAGATTCTTTGCCTGACAATAAGAAAGCGCACCATCATTTCAGTTCAACTTCTGATGCAGAATTGTCACTCAAAATGACTTCACATTTGACATCATCTAACAGTTTTTATTGGCAATTTAACACTTACCTTAAAAGTGACCACTCCAGGTCATGGTTCAGGCTTATCAGAAGGGAAATCTCTTCATAGATCTGACTGAGCTCATCTGAGCTCTGACTGTTCCGGGGACATCAGAGGAATTACACTTCATGGTTATAAATATAGACACATATATTCAAAGGTCTATAAAGATAAGTAAAGTGCATATAAGATATCCATTCAAATGTGATTACATCAAATAATATAAACAGTATACACCTTGAAATTATCTCAGTTGTATTTTGCTAGTTAATAAAATTGTTCATATATCATTATTTTGATTTTCCTCTACTTTGTGATGTTAGATAAATTGACTTCTTTATTCAGGTGCACAGTACCGTGACATATTAAACCAGGTTTTGACATTTCTAGAAAGAATAATGAAAATTCATGCATGGGAAATATTGTATCTTTCATGCTTATTTAGAGTGATGCAGCATGTGTGAATTGTTGTTCTACTACATTCACCTTTCACTTCATGTGTTACAAATATTACAGGAGACAGATATTTTCACACATTAATTAGCAATTAAAAACCTTATAAATAAAGTCAATTCATAAAGACGTGTCTTATTAAAATGCAAACTGTTATTCCACATGACTTTTAAATAAGAAATGAACAGAAATGTTGAAGACTGACTGCTAACCATGCAAGAACATCTTCAAAAACAATTTGTTGAATATTAATGAACTGAAAATGTCATTTCTGGTCCAATTACTACAAGTAATTAGTTTTTTTTTAATTATGGAGGAAGTGGAATTTTAATAAGGTCAATTTTACAATTACAGTTTTGAAAAAAATCCTAATTGTATTGTCATCATCTTATATAAAAAATAGAATCAACTTGATAACATCTGTTGAATTTAATGTAAATAAAGAAAAAAGTCTGTGTTAATTCAGTATGAAGTGACATTTTAATGAGACAAGGTTTGTTTTTAAAGATGGAAAATAAAATATTTTTGTTATGTAAGTATTAGTTATAGTAACAAAAAACCTGATGCCATTACATTTAAAAAATATTTTATATGAATGATTAAAAGCACTAACATTAAACTTTTTCTTTTGAAATATTTACTATGTAACTCTTAAGTTTACTGAAATCAAACTAATTATTTCCTAACTTGAAAAGAGACATTGTTTTTTACTAATATGTGTTCTAACTGCAGTTTTTATAGAAAAGATCAGTCCTTTGCTATAAAAACATAATTCAGTCAAGACTGTATTATATCTGAAGATTTTAAAACTCAAGGGTCAATACCTTTGTGCACCTTGTTATTTAGTGTTTATATTTGAGAAAATATCTTTTACTGAATTATTTGATGTAACTTTAAAAGTTGGTTGGAATTCAAGTAATTTTCACCTTTAAAACAGAGTGTGAATTTTATTGAACAGCTTTAAACTTTAATCTTGCATTAAGCTAGCCCAGATGCAGCTAGCATTGCCATTACAAGCTAAATTTTCTAACCGTATTCAATGTCTGCTCTCATAAGCTATCAAATACAGACCAACTATTATACATACAAATAGAAATGTGTGTCCACAATTTTTTTTGTTGTTGTATGCAATTGATCATTCTGTGAAAGGAATGAATACGCAGTCAATATATCAGTAATGGCATACCATGGGATTTGCAAATTTTATTTGAAAATTTTCATTGTTATAGAAAATCGTCAGGTGATGAAATCTATGTAATTCAAGCTGTGGTATTATTTAAAAAAAAAAAAAAAAAAAGAAAGAAAAAACCTTCCAAAATGTATGACGTTTGATTTAAAAGAATCTTTGGATGTCTCTGTTTTTAAAGGCAGAAAAGAAAAATCCTGTAATCCACACCTAGAAATCTTTAAAATCTGTATTTCTTTTTAATGTGGAATATAGTTGCAGCTTGTTAGGAGGTAATAGCTGGAAGATATCCAAAAGTATGTTCTAGTTATAGAAAATGAAATACTGATATATTGGTCAAGAAAATCTTTCTGATAAAAAGTAGAATAAAAGGAAAATATTTCCAGCTGTTACATTTACAAATAGCATTTCCTCAAATCATTAAACCTTCATAAAACAAGTTTTTTTTAAAAAAAGTTAATACCATAGAACCATTTTACTGAACAAAAGCACATTGTTTCTTATTTTATCGAGCACCTGCAGGAGGGGCTTGGACAGAGTGTGAAGAAGAATGCAGAAGAACTACAGTCATTTGGAAGTAACTTTTCTTTCTCCTTCAATACTCATCCATATGCATTAACACTGTGGGTGATCCCATGCACTTCATATATTCACCAATTACCTAAAGTTAAAACTCCTGTTACAGCTTCTTCTGAAAGAAAGGGTGGGAGGAGTGGAGTCAAGACAGTCATTATTGTGTAGATCCAGAAGCGATTCCTACGTGATAGCAATGCCAGAGAAGAGAAAGAGGGGCAAGATTCTGTTCTGAGTAAAGGGAGAAAATAAATCACAAAAGTCTTCAATGAACTCTAGCGGTCTGGGGACTGTTCAGATCTTCAAACCAGTGCTAATCCGTACGATGAGCAATAGCATAGATGGGCATGGAGTGGTACAAGCTGAAGCTGTTCCTTCAGTAAGAATGTTTGACATGATCCCTCAAGGCACAAGGTATAATACTGCCAAGTATAATTTATAATCATATTTTGTTTGTTTCCTTCACTTTTGTAACTTTTCCAGTCTTGAAATCAAGAACTTAAGCTTTTGCTTTTGTTGATTAGGCTTTTGTTTTCACTTTTAAGCTTGGCTCCAGTAGATCTAGCAAATTATTTTGTTTGGGGTTTTTTTTCTCCTTTTTACATACACACAGACTTCTGTCACATATTCATGTAGTCTTCTTTGGACAAAACTAATTTAGGTCCTTCATTCTTTCTCATACACCAAGGGTTCTAGACTTGTAAATCATTATTATTTCATTTATTTGGGACTTACTCTAGCTGCTTGTTGTGGTTCAACCCAGCAGGCAGCCAAACACCACACAGCCGTTCGCTCACTCCCCCCTGCAGTGGGATGGGGGGGAGAATCAGAAAAAAAAGTAAAATTCGTGGATTGAGATAAAGACAGTTTAATAGAACAGAAAAGGAAGGGAAAATAAAAATAATAATAATAGAATATACAAAATGAGTGACGCACAATGCAATTGCTCACCACTTGCCAAACAATGCCCAAAACAGCAATTGCTACTTCCTGGACCACGTCTCTTATTTATATACTGAGCATGACGTCTTATGGTATGGAATACCCCATTGGCCAGCTGGGCAAGCTGTCCCGGCTATGCTCGCTCCCAGCCTCTCGTGTGCTTGGCAGGCCATGGAATCTGAATGTCCTTGACTAGCAGGGTACTTAGAAACAACTAAAAACATCAGTGTGTTATCTCATACTAAATTGAGAAAATATGAAATTCTTCTCATACTAAATCCAAAACACAGCACTGGGAAGAAATTTAACCCTATCCCAGCCGAAACCAGGACACTGCTCAATTTCAAAATCTTGGTTTTTAATGTAGAATTGCTCAGAGCAATGGCCCAGCTGGGACATTTATGTTGATAAATAAGATTTTTTCTTTTTTTTTTTTTTTTTAACCTAGATCCTTATCCTCTGGATATTTTGCAGTAGCAGTTATTAATTTGCATCCTATTTATTTCAGACACTTCTTAAATTTCCATGATGATAATCTCCATTCATGTCTTCTGAAGTTCTTATAAACTTTCCATGTTTAGTATTATCCTTTCTTCTACATTACTGTCGTGGTTTAACCCCACGC
>NW_009217454.1:0-3848 GCF_000690835.1 Fulmarus glacialis
TGCTGGGGAGCCATGCTGCGTTTGGGAGGGGGTGGCTCTGAGCCAAGCACCCAGGCAGATTCCAAGGGGCTTTGCCCTGCTCCCCCCTCCAGCTTTCCTCGTCCGAGCTCGCAGGGCAGCTGCAGGGTGGTCTGCATCAGGGGCCGGGGCTGTCTCCCCGAGCCTTGCTTCTCGCTGGGAAATGGGAGTTGCGTGGTGCCCAGGACAGCACGGCGCAAGGCCGGGTGGTGGGTGAGGGAGATCCCTTGCAGCCTGGAGAGGCAGCTTTGTGCTGGATTTCTGCATCAGGTGCTAGCTGTGCCTTCGCTGCCAGCTCCCTTGCTCCAAGAGAGGTTGTGCAAGACGTCAGCTAGGATCACCATCCCTGCTGCAAGAGCCACGGCCCCTTTCCTTCTTCCATCTCAATCCGGTCCCACCAGGACGCAGGAACCTCTCCTTCACCGAGGGTGGGAGAAAACAAACTTTCATCTTTCACACTCGAGATCAGGTGAAAGACTGCAGGTAACCGGGGAAGGCGAAGAGCTGCGGAGGCTGTGCCGTCCCCTCCGTACTGCTCCTGCCCTCCGCTCCACCTCCAGCTCCAGCCCTGCATCCCTGCAGCTGCTGGAGCAAGCAGTGAGCATCTCCGGTGCTGCGTGCCCCCAGCCTGCCCCGCTTTGCTCTCCTACACAGCCCCTGGCCATCGCTGGCCCTGCTCCCCATCCCCTGTGCATCCCCGGCTCCTTGCTCAGGAGATGCCAGATGCTGCCCCTGCCCTGTGCCTTGATGGCTCCTCTCCGCTGTGACCTGCCTCCGGGACGTGCAGGGCAGCCACTGCTGCTCTGGGGCTGCAAGTTTGGGGGCACAGCAATGGGGGTAGCAGCCTGTCAGGCCAAAATTCACCCCACGCCAAACTGTGGGGCTCTTTGGGACCCCCCATGCCTGGGAAGCAGGCGGACGGCTGCAGTGCTCACCCTGGCAGGATGGCTGTCTGCAGCCCACTGTTGAGGTGGTCCCCGTTGTGTTTTTATCAGCATTACCATCCAATATTCCCCTGCTGCTTTGTCTTTGCTTTACATTTATCAATATTACCAGCTGATCCTCCGGTCTCCCTCCGTGGGTTTATTAATATTGCCCTCTGATCTGCGGGAAGCAGCCACGCTTTATATTCCAGCCCCATCCCCAGCTCCTCCAAGCCCCGACGCCATGTTTAATTAGATTTTCTTCTTGGCTCAGGCAAACACAAATTGAGCTCCTGGTATCTCTCTCCCGCGCTGGAGCTGGTGCCTGGCCGAGGCGGACGGCGTCCTCCATCGCATTAATATGCCGGGGCTGTCCGGGGCTGGTGCACATCTCGGGGCGGCGCAGCCTGCGCGGGCTCGCCCGTGGGAGGGTATTATTTTTAATCCCCCCCCTCTGTTTTATGTGGATGACATTGAACCTGGCAGGGGAATCTGTTTGCCCATGGGGTTCAGGGTGGCTGGGTTGAGGGCTGCTGGCTGCTGATTAGGAAGCTGCCCAAGGTTCCTGGACCAGAAATCAGAAGCTGAGCTCAGGGCAGATGCTGCAGAGCCCTCTCCCATTGCGTTACCCCCTTCCCGCTGCTCTTGGGCCACTAATGTCATTTCTCAAGGGGTCCTTCTGGGTTCGGTTTTCTCCAAGTCAGCTGCCGGGCAGGGCGCTGGGGACCGGTGCTGGCCTCTCCCGCTGCTCGGTGGCAGCATTTCCAGATCAGAGGGAAGGAAAATTGTTTATGCAAAGTTTGTCAGTTCCTCCAGGCATGAAGGGAAGCGCTGATTGTTCTCCAGCTATCCCAAATCTTTTGCCAATTTCCAAAACTAAAAACTTTCCCTGCGTCTTGCAGATATATTTGGTGTTCGCACTTTGATTTCCAGCCTCACTGTCCAGCAGATGCTTGATTTTTTTATTGTTGCTTTTTTTTTTTACTTCCTCCACCCTGGATTTGTCCTCCTGCCACGGTCTCACCCATTATGTGTTTCTCCTAGGGAACAGAGGATGGAATTTGCTCAAGGGATGCTCATGTGGATGCTCACGCAGGGACCAGAAACCCCTCCTGGGGTCTCGGCCAACCTGCGATTCCACGGGGAAAGATGGGGGCAAAGACCTTTCTAACCCCCCAGCTCTGGCAGCTTGCAGCCCTTCCCGCCGCAGAGCCCGTTGCGCTGCTGGGATGCAGGATCCGCTCCCTGGGGCTTTATTGCCTCTCCTCTCCCAGCTGCTGCCTGAGGAGTGTGTTTGCCTGAGTCAATAGAAAGCTAATTAAGCTATTTATCTGGGAAAAGCAGCCACTCCTGGTAAGCACTGGTGTCAGGATGAAGGAGGAACGGGCGCAGCGATGAACTGGGGAAGGCAGGGGGGAAATATCTCGGCTGGGAGCAGTCCCGGGGCTGAGCGAGGCGGGTACCCTCCACAGCATCCCCAGCTGCCGACCCCCGGGCAGGCTCCCTGGCTTCCACGCGCTGCCTGAAACAAGTCCTCAATGGTGCTAAGATGACTAATAAAGTACTTTTCCGTCTGAGAAGTCGGTGTCATTATACATTAACTCTCGTCGCACCCGGCCATAACGAAGGATGACATTTCCCCCCAGGGCGAGCAGAGCTGGACCATGGCTCGGTGCCACCCTGCATAGGGGACCCAGACCCTTTTTCTTTTTCTTTTACCCCAAACTCTCCTCTCTGGGCATGCCAGGCTTGCAGTTTGTAGAGCAGGGCTCTCTACTGAAGCAGGCTGCACTCTAACTAAATTGACTTTTCTTAGCGAAGCCCTGGAAGGTTTTTCCGAGGCATGCAGTCTATTCTTTGGGGCTTTTCTAAGCCTTTAGTAGCTTAAGATGCAACTAAGTTTGCCCTAATCTCTCATAAAAGCATGTAGGGCTTTTTTGCCCTTCTGCTGCATCAAGGTCTTAGCCCGGCGCTTTCCTTCACTGTTGTGTTTGTCTGAAAAATTGGAAGGAAATACCTCCGAAATCCTCCTTTTTAAAAACCCAGATCCTCAGATCAAGCCCATCGGTGGTGGTTGGGGGAGGAAAGGGGCTGGTGTGATGTCTAACGGGGGATGTCGTCTTGTCCCCGATGCGGTGGCATAAATCCCCCCGGTTTCATGAGCATGCAGCACCTGTGAAGATCTTTTGCTGGATCATTCCCGAACCCTCCATTCATCCAGAGTGAGTGGCACAGTCTAAAAAAATTGGGGAAAATGTATTTCTCCAGAAAAATAGCAGTAACCCCGCAGTGAGAGGGCCTGGGGCGCTGTGCAGCTCTTCTCCATCCCCCTCGCTTGGTGCCCAGCGCTGTGCCACGGGCGAGCTGGCTGCTGGACTGCGTAGCATTAGACACATGCGGAGGTTTTTATCAATTGTTTTGTAAGAGCTTCTCAAATTCTGGCTGGGGTTTATTCTCAGAGACATCAATGGAGATGGCTTTTGTGGGGTGGAGATAAAACGCTGCCTTGAAGATTTGGAAATGGGTGGTGGCTGAGCAGGAGAGGTCTGTGCTCGGCCGTGGGGCTGGCAGGCTTTTACTCCCCAGAAAGCAATTTTTGTGGGCTGAGCCATGCCTCCGTCTCCAGCCTCTTCCAGACCTTGGTTTAGTCTCCCAGCTTAGTCTCTGGTGGGATCCCAGGGTCTGCGATTGCTTCAAACCCCAAAAGGAGGATTTCTGCAGCCAGGGCAGCCTTCGTGGGAATGGGCATCGTGCTGGACCAGCGTGTCAGGGTGTGGAGCTGTTTATGAGCCAGATCCAAACCCCCGGGGGCTTGCGGGGTGACACCGGGGGTTGGAGCAGAGGCAGGCTAAATGCAAACAGGGGGAGAGAATATTTTCTCCCCCTATACCCCTAAACTGATGCGGG
>NW_009217454.1:4238-4679 GCF_000690835.1 Fulmarus glacialis
GAGGCTGCTGCAGTCGGACAGCGTGTGTCCACCCAGCCACGCGGTCCCTTCGGGTTTCTCCACAAAGCTGAGCACTGCTTTATAGAGACCAACGGCTTCCGAGGACTCTGACGCTTGTTTTGCTAGAGCAGGAGCCTGGGAATATTTCAAAGAGAGGGGGTAATAATTTTTGGTGACAGCAAGGGTGCTCGTGAAGGGTGTCCTGGAGCGCAGGGGGGTGAGCGGGATGGTGACCGCGGGTCTTCACGTGCGGGAGAGCATCGCAGCCCCAGGACGCAGGCGAGGGATCTGCAGCCGGTTTGGGGAGCTGGGGTCTGCCCTGGTTTGCCAGCCTCAGGCAGGCTCGTCGCACCGCCTTTGGACTGAGGGGAGATGCCCGGCATGGCTGTGCCACTGCAGAGGAACCAGAGCCCCCTCCTGCTCGGCTGGAGGGGGTCCCCC
>NW_009217454.1:4764-8436 GCF_000690835.1 Fulmarus glacialis
GGCATGGCTTTGCCACGTCAGAGGAACCAGAGCCCCCTCCTGCTCGGCTGGAGGGGTGCCCCCTCCCCGCTTTCCCGGTAGCTTGCTGTGAGAGCCAGTCCTCCATGGGTAGCATCGCCGGCTCCTACACAGGAGCCAGGCTGTGAGGAAACGTCAGCACGTTTGTCCTTATCCGCATAGAAGTGCAACCATCCATTATTGCATTTTCTCCGTTGTCTCTTTGTCCATCCATCTACCCTTTCCACTCATTAACTCCACCATCTGCTCCTTCGTTTACCTCCTATCCCCCCCAGTAAATTGTCCCCTGCCTGCGTCTTCCCTCTCCCCCCACGCATGGGAGAAGTACCCTTGGGTCTCCTCCTCAGCCCAGACCCCCAGGGCCATGACCCCATTTTGAGCTTGAAATTCAGGGCTCCATCCAGGAGGGAAGCTCCCTTGGGGCTTTATTTTACCTCTTACGATGGCTCCAAAATACTCAGGGACCTGGGAAGGGAAGGGGACCCGCTCCATCCCTGGGCGGCAGGCTGTGGGTACCACTCGCATCCTCGCTCCGCCTGCCTCCTCCTGCATCTGTCGAACCGTCCCCGGCTCGCAGCCCTCCCGGTTCTGCCCTTCTCCCTCCGGCAGGAAAGGTTAGCCCAGATCACACAGCCAGCCGGCTGCCCAGATTCCTGCTCCCTGGGGCTAATTATGGAACAACATTAGATAAAAGTCAACATATGTTGTAAAAGGCACTATGTATCACTGCCTGACAGTTCCTAACAATGTGCTCATGTAACAGCTGTCAGGCTGCAATGCTCGAAAATGAGTAATATGTTGATTTATGGATATCAGATCTGCCCTTACGTTCCCCAACAGCAACACGTGAAGCCCGGGCAGCAGCGCCCGTGCAGCGGGTAGCGAGGACGGGCTGTTTCCCAACGCCGCGGTGCGAGACAGGCGTGGCCGGGCCTCCCGCGTTCTCCAGTGATGCTTAATTTCCAGATGTGCCTGCCTATGCGTGGCTGCTCATACGCAAAGCTCTCGCTTCTTCTGCAGGGTGCTACCGGCAGCAGGAGGAACCGGCCCCCGCTCCCTGGGCTCAGATAGGACTGAATTTCGTTTCCATGCTAACTGTAATATTTTGTTTCAAATGCAATCAATAAATATGTGCCAGCCCCATTAAGCCTTCTTTCCCCTGCCCTTCCCCTCCCTGTTTCAGGGCTCCGGATGCTCAGACCTCTTTGCTTTGATTAAATCAAGCGCTGGACCATTTCAAAACCCTGGAGTCAGGAAAGCTTTCGGCACCATCCGGCAGCCCCATATCCCCCCTGGCAGATGCAGGGCGACCTGGCGGGATGCGCCCAGGCTCCGACCGCCCTCCCCGTGGGACTGGCAGCCCCATCCAAATGCTTGGACCCAAGAGCAGAGGCTGCACCGGGATCGCTTACGGCTGGAGGCACTCGTGTGTGTTCACCTGTGGAAATAAATACTGCTTCTCTTCCCCTTATGAAACCCTTGAACTGCAATGCCCCAGACCATGTCCCTTTACCCTCTGTGGCCCCAAAGGCTTGGTATTTTTGGGGTAAAATAGAATGGGATTAGGGCTTGGGCAAACTTTGCAGTGTGGGAGGTGCGGTGAGCTGACAAAGGGGGGCAAATCCCCCCAAACCCTGCTGCTCTCCTCCAGCCTTTGGGGTGAGGCTCTGCTTTTTTACCGTCCTTTCCCCAACTAGGATTTGGGGGGGGCCTGAATCAGCGATGTTCCCATTGCAGCAAAAGGCAGAGACCCAATCCAGCTGCTGGCAGAGGCTCGTTAGTGGTTCACACTAATCAGCTTCGATGGGGAACAGGGAGGGGAAATTCCTCCTTGCCTTTATTGGGCACGCTCAGAGGGGTGCCCTCAGGTATGGCTGTGTGTGGGGGGGTTCTGGGTTCTTCTTGCTGCTGTGGTGCTTCGGCTCATATCTGATAAGGAAAGAGCTTTTGGGAAGCATTTTTTTGCTGGGCAGAGCTTGGCTCAGGTGGGGCTGCTGGGGAGGCAGGAGGGATGCGGTGTGTCCTGTGCCGGAGAGGCTGCTGTGCTGCTGGCTCCTGCTCGGCATGATAAAATAGCCTCAAACTCATGTAATTTAAAATATATGTATGTATTTGTTTTTCCTCCTTGTTTTTAGCAAACCTTAAGGCTTGCTTGAGTTATATGCTGGAGATATTTCTTCCTGGGAATGCGGTGGGACTAGCTGGGTTTTGTTCTCCTCCTCTCTGCAGCGGGGGTGTCGGGGCGGCCCCGGGGCTGCAGTGGGCAACACAGCTGGGAATGCAGTGTGACTCGGGTACGGGCTTTAAACAGCCCTGCCTGCTGGGAAGGCAGTGGATCCAAAATTAATTTGAGGTGGGGATGTGTTTTCAGCTCTTAATGTCAAGAGACATAATTTTTTCTTTGCTTTTCCAAATGGTGACTTCTAGCAGGATTTGCATCACCCTCTTTAATTTATTCCAACTCGCAAGACATGTTTTCTTGTATGTGCGTGCTGGTTTTCCAACCTTTTCGTGTGGCTGTTTTAGTGGGTTTTTTGACAAATATGAATAAAGATATGAGCTCCACTTGCTTTGACTCTTTTTTTGGTGCTGGGGTCTCATAACCTGTAACAACACTGCTAAGTTTCACATGCTGCAGGGGAATGTGTAAAACCCACTAAAACTGCTCATTTTGTTGAGGTTTGAAAATATAATGAAACTGGTTATGTCACTTCATAAAAAGTAATAAAAAAGAAGGTTAATGTCCTTCCTCAACTAGCAGCCTGTGTTTTTTAATCTGCAAAACAATAATGGAAAACTCCATTTATGGAGCTGCTGAGTGGGTTGGACTGAGCCTTCACAAAACCTCACATAAGACTAAATAAACTAAGGCTCCGCTGCAATTTGCTCTTTATAGACTGATATTTACCAGCCTAGCAACTACTCTACTTTCTAAGTGAATATATTTCATTTTTTTCTAATACATATTCATTATTTACAAACTGGTTTCCACTCTCAAATTTTTGCTGCTTTGTGTGATTTCTTGTGGGAATTCTTTTAATATGCAGATTTCACATAAAAACATTTTTTATATAGGTATTTTGGCTATGTAATTATCTAGTTCTATTGTGTTTAATTCCAAATATAACTTTTAAATTCCCCAAACAAAGAATCTATTTTGGGTTTTCCCCTCCCGTGGAGGGTTGTATTAACCACAGCTGCGTGTCTGTGGGCTGAGACCTGCATGTGCTGTGCTTGCAGCCCCTGGGAAGCTGGAGGTGAGAGCTGCTGCCTTCTCCCAGGTGGTGCTCGGAGGGCTTTTAGCTGGCTGGCATTGCAGCAGGGCTGGGCTCCCACACCCCTCCTGGGATGAATCATAGAATCATTAAGGTTGGAAAAGACCTCTAAGGTCATCGAGTCCAACCGTCAAGCCAGCACCACCATGCTCACTAAACCATGTCCCTAAGAGTATTTTAAATACCCCCAGGGATGGTGACTCCACCACTCCCCTGGCCAGCCTGTTCCAAGGCTTGACCACTCTTTCAGTAAAGAAATTTTTCCTAATGTCCAATCTAAACCTCCCTTGGTGAACTTGAGGCCATGTCCTCTCATCCCATTGCTATGATGGAGAGTGGCTTGGCAAGCTCCTCCGCCAGCTCCCTCAGTACCCTCGGG
>NW_009217454.1:8989-11451 GCF_000690835.1 Fulmarus glacialis
CCTTCCTGAGCACCTTTGCCCTTCAGTACTGTCTCCCAAGGGACTCTTTCAACCTGTGTCCTGAAGAGGCCAAAGTCTGCCCTCTGGCAGTCCATGGCAGTGATTTTGCTGGCCCCCCTCCTTACTTTGAATGATGGTTTGGGGGACCAGTGAGAAAACCGATGGGGAATGCATCCCAACCTCCCCATGCAGGGCAACTAAACCCAGCCCCATGCCTGCAAATGTCCAGTTTCAGTGGGAGGCGAGCTGAGGGAAGCCTGAAGATGCACAGTCCTAGCTCAAGCCTGGTGTAGGAAACAACCTTCCTGCTCTTTTTAGAGGTGGTGGGAAGATTTGCACAGCAAAAGCCATCCCTATCGTGTTAGGAGAGGTTGCATTAAACCCCTGGGGCTGTTGCCTGCAGCGTATCTGCCTGCCCCTTCATATAGTAACTGCAGAGAGCAGAGGGATGCTGAGCGGTGCTGGAGCGATGTGCTCACAGCTGTCAGGGGAAGGAAATGTGTAAGACAGACACGGCTCGATGTGCGTGTCTGGCAGAGCATCCCCTCAGATGTGTGAGGGATGACTCAGAGGGATGACTTAAAAGCACATCACCTCGCCCCGGGTTAGCTGTATTTGTTCCCCAAGCATAGATTTAGCTCCTGAATTACTACAGCTCATTCCAGCCTGTGAAAATACTTGAAACTATGACCAAAGCCAAGTCAGTGTGGTCTGAGCCACCACTTCTTCCAACACCAGGCTTTTGTGCTCCATCAATGAGAGGAGAGGGGGTAGGAAAGCAGCTCCAGGCCGATTCCCTTGCCCCAAGGGAAAAATAAAACTCTCAGAGTCTCTGCCTTGCCCCTCTTCAATGCTGCTCTGATGGGGAGCGTGAACTGGGGACCACTGGAGGAGTGAGAAGCTTTCTTCTCCAGCAGGGTATTCACAAACCATGGCAAAAACAAGCGCACGCTAATAGGGTTTGGACACCGAGCCTGCCATTCACCAGGGCCGGACCAAAAGCCCTATGGCATTTGTAATGCAAATCACCCAGCCATGCCTTAATCATTACCGCCGGGAGGCAATTAGGGTTAAAATAGAGATTTCTCCACAACAAGGGCAAACAATAGAGAAATAAAAAGAAGACAGACTTGATATGATTCATTTATATCAACCTGTTGCTTTGAGGCTTAGGCTGACTCTTAGGGGTTTGAGCTGGGCTGCTTCTGCTGGGAAAACATGCTCACCCCAGTATTTCTGCCCCGATAGAGGGGCTAGTTTTAGGAGAAAAGCGGGGTTCGGGTGGGCTCCCCCACCTCGGGGGTCAGGGCTGGCTGTTCCTGTGGAGATCCCCCTCCTCTGGTATGAGAGCCCAGCAGTAAAATGGGTTAGAAACAGGGAAAGGAAATGAATCAGCTCTTCTGGAATCTGATCGAAAGTGCAAAATAAAGGACGAAGGAGGTGAAGAGCAAATGGCCTTTTTGCATTTTTATAATCTTGCGGGTTTTATGGTCAAGGTAAACTTAATAACACAGGACAAGAGCCTTACTCAGCACTGCCCTGAGGTTATGCATGGAGCGAGAGCCGGGAGGAAGGGGCTGGGGACAGCCCTCGGGGAGACAGGGTGGCACGGGGGGGTGCTGCCGGGACCCCCAGGAGCCAGGCTGCTCTTCTCCTTTTGCCCCCCTTGCTTTTCTGCAGGGTTTTATCCACATCAGTCCTCCTGACTGTCTGAAACTTCATGAAACACTTTTGTTTTTTTTTTTTCCCCCACATTTTTTTGGTCTTGGAGAGAGGAGGAGGAGAAGAAGAAGAAAAAAAAAAGGGCTGATTTCACACTTATTCCTAACCACATCCCCCTGCGGTATCTCCTCCTCAGCCAGCTGTCCTGCCTCAGCACCATCACCCAGAGCTAGAGGGTGGGAATGATGCAGCCAGGGTGTATCCCCATCCACCCCTGCCATCCACACAATTCTTTTCCCTGCCTTTTGCCTCCCTTTTGCCCTCTGCTTTCCCAAAATAAGTCAGAAGCAGCGTGTCTTGCCCAGCTGTGCCCGTCCTCTGAACCTTGCAATGCCCTTTCCAAACCCAAACGCAGTGGCCAGAGCTGCCACCACCACCACGGCTTTGTATAATACCAAGATTGCATTTAAGACTGTCCCTGTGGGGAAAAAACAACAACAGTGCTCTAATCTTTTAATTCGAGAGTTAATTAGCCTCAGTAACTATGTACTGCATTGTGAGGGGGTGGCTGGACATGGGATGAAGCTGCTTTGTGAGTGTAATAAAGAAGAAAGACCTTTCTTTTTGCTGATGCTGGTTTTAATTTTTTTTTTTTCTCTCTTCTTGAGCTCCAAACACCAGAATCTTGCAGAAAATTGCTTCGTTTACATGGGTGGTGCTGGTGAGGGGTTGTGGATACCCTGTTTGGGATCTCCCAGGTGCTGGGTGGGGAAGGGAGGTGGGCAGGGGGGGTCTGCATT
>NW_009217454.1:11482-12544 GCF_000690835.1 Fulmarus glacialis
TGGGGAGGACTCGTCCCACCTGGGTTAGGAAGTGCAGGGAGAGGAGAGGGAGAGGAAAATACTACGGCAATTGCACTGATTTGCAGCAGGAGAAGTTTTGGCTCTACAGCAAGCCTTAACAGTGAGAAAGACAGCACATACATCGCCCCGCTTTGAGCCTATGCAGCTCGTACGACAACAGTCCTTCCACAAAGCACAATAATTTCAGTTTTGAAAGATGTGGCAATAACAGCAATGAGCCTCTCCCCCTCCACCAGCTCCAAGCAGCCGTCCCCTCCCCGGCCGGGGCGTACAGCCAAAATAATCCCATTTAATCACACCTGGCCGCTGCGCAGTGCAGCCGGACCCCCGGCACAGCATCGCTGCTGCTTTTGGCTGGACTGCAGGCCAGTGGCCGAGGGGTGGTTACCTGTCCTGTCCCCGTGTCCCCCCTCCTGTGACACCTGTCCTGTCCCCAGGGATGGCTCCCACCCTAAAGCCAGCTCTCTGCACCCTGGCATCCCTGGCAGGGGGTAGATGTGCTTCATGGCGTGGGGGTCTGGCATGGTGACTCCGTGCCATCTGGCAGCAAATATGGGACCGCTGGGGTGACACGCGGGGACGGGGCTCTCGGTGGCCTCTCCGTCACCTGCTTCGTCACCTCTAACACTGCTTAAAAGCAAAGAAGCAGGAGGATGCTCGCTGGGTGCGAGCCCAGCACCGTGCACTGTACACAGCACAACGCACGCTGTACACGGGGGTGTCCGGTCCCGCGTGGGTGTGGGGTGCTGGGCTCCCACTTTGGCCAGAGGAGGGTGCTCTCGGCTTACAGTTGCCCCAGCCGAGCCCTTGCCTTGCTCCAACTGCAACCCGCCCCCCGCTCCAGGGCAGTCTCCCCCAGCCCAGCACTGGGTTCCCAGTTTGAGCCCTGCACCCCCCGGAGGGGGTCCTGCTTTCCCTCCAGCCTGCGTGTTTCGGGTAAAGGGGAGGGGGGGGTTTCGCCTCGCCCCCCCTTGGGAACAGGGCTCTGCAGCAAAGGAGACGGGGGCTCGGCTGCCAGGGAAGGAGTGTGAGTATATTCAT
>NW_009217454.1:12847-16867 GCF_000690835.1 Fulmarus glacialis
GAGCTTGCGGGCAGGGTGGCGCCGGGGGGGTCCTGCCTGTGCTCCCCGGTACCCGCAGCACCCCTCGGGGCCGGCTCTGACCCAGGTGGGGTGCGCACCCCCCAGCCCCGGCACCCATTGTATGCAGGGGGAGGGATTTTACAGCGTCTTTACAATAGCTGAGCCTGTGGCTTTGGGATCCCCCACCCAGCACCCCGAACCCTCAGGTTTGGGCAGGGCAGTGGGCTCGCAGCCTTTGTCAGCTGCCTGGCAGGGAATTGCTGCAGGAAAAAGTGAAACCCCCTCCCCAACCCTATTTTCTTGTGAAAAACTGAGCCTCTCACTAATCAATGGATGATAAACTCCGGGTTAAGATCTTTGCATTTTCAGCTTTCGGGGTCCCTTTGGGGTGACAACCCTATGCTTTTTACTGTAATGCAATTTTTTCTTGCTAGCAGGGCGTGCAGGGAGGGCTATGCCTGGGTGGCTCTGCGGGGGAGCAGCCCAGCTGCAGGGGTAAATGCAAGCCCTGTGTGCCCCCTCCCCAGCCCTATCACCTCTCTTGTAAAGACTGAGCCTCTCACTAATCAATGCATGATAAACTCGAGGGTAAGCTCTCTGTATTTTCAGCCCTAACAGGGTTTTTGGGCTTCCTTTGGAGTGATATTCCCACGCTTTTTATTGCAATGTGAGCTTTTTCTTGCTAGCAAGGGGTGCAGAGGGGCAGCCCAGCTGCAGAGATAAGTGCAAGCCCTGCGTGGCCCCTCCCCAGCCCTCTCACTTTGCTTGTGAAAGACTGAGCCTCTCACTAATCAATGCCTGATAAACTCGAGGGTAAGCTCTCTGTATTTTCAGCCCTAACAGGGTTTTTGGGCTTCCTTTGGAGTGATATTCCCACGCTTTTTATTGCAATGTGAGCTTTTTCTTGCTAGCAAGGGGTGCAGAGGGGCAGCCCAGCTGCAAGGGTAAATGCAAGCCCTGTGTACCCCCTCCCCAGTCCTATCACCTCTCTTGTGAAAGACTGAGCCTCTCACTAATCAATGCATGATAAATTAGAGGAGAACTCTGCATTTTCAGCCCTTACATGGTTTTGGGGGTTCCTTTGGGGTGATACTCCCGTGCTTTTTACTGTAATGCAATTTTTTCTTGCTAGCAGGGCGTGCAGGGAGGGCTATGCCTGGGTGGCTCTGCGGGGGAGCAGCCCAGCTGCAGGGGTAAATGCAAGCCCTGTGTGCCCCCTCCCCAGCCCTATCACTTTGCTTGTGAAAGACTGAGCCTCTCACTGATCAGTGCATGATAAATTAGAGGAGAACTCTGCATTTTCAGCCCTTACATGGTTTTGGGGTTCCTTTGGGGTGATGCTCCCATGCTTTTTGCTGCCCTGCCCTCAGTTTTGGGTGCACTGAGTGTGAAACCTCCTTGCTCCCAGTGGGGCTGGGTTTGCCATTTACTGCCCAGGAGCGGGGGGGGGTGTGGGGCGGGGTTCTGCCTATTTTTGGCTGGTTTGGCTGATACTGAGGTATTTGTAGGGTATTTGTAGGGTGCAAGGTGGGGGCTGGATTCTTGGGCAGTGGTCCCAGTGAGGGTGGTCTGGCTGGAAAGTGTACGAGCAAAGGTGTACGAGCAAAGTTGTACAAGCAAAGGGACTGAAGGGGATATAAGCAGTGAGGTTTGAACCTCGGTTTAGCCTGCTGCTGTGTATTGCTTGTGAACTGACCCCAGTTTAACAAGGCGTGGGGCACCCCAAAAGCGCAGCTGGTGACCGGTGACCCCCCGGGGGAAGCTGCCCTCCAGTCCACCCCGTGGGCTCTGCTCCCCCAGTACCTGAGGCACCAGAGTCGTTCAACCACCAGGCATAAATCTAGAGGAAAGCAGGGTTCATTAGCTCCTGGAATGACTTGTTTTATTTAGGTTTTCATGTCAGGAAAGAAAATGAGACTTTTTTTTTTTCCCCCTCGTGTTTCAGCTTGATACAAACCAGTTCTTTTTCCTATTTTCTCTGTGTCCGGTCTCTCACCAGTGACGGCTGGTGGGCTGGAAGCGGGGATGGAGCAGGAGGGGATTTTTCCTTCTCAGCATCCCCTGTCCTTCCCTTCCCCGCGCTCCCGGGATGCAGAATCAGCCCCTGGCTTTGCCCAGACATGTTGAAGCTGCTCCCGACCCTTCGCCATCCCATTTGCAGCCCGTCCACCAAACTCGAGGGGAGCTGATACCTTCGGGGCTGGTGCAAATAAAGCCGAAATTGGCCTTTGTGCCGGAGGGGGTATCAGCAGGGTCCGTTTCTTTTGGGTTAAAATCCATTTACCTACACTGGGGTCGAGGGCTCTGCTCGCGCCTGCAAACAAACTCGCGGCACGTCTTGCTTGTGTGCACAAAGATCCACGTGCAATAAGATATTTGCAGGGTCAGGGACTAATAATTTAAACTGCTGAGCAAAATAAATAAGTGTAAAGCAAAACCAAACCCAGAGCGCCACAGGAGCAGGCAATATTATTTGCTTTTCAAATAGACACACAAAAAATACAAACAGTAGCAGGAGGGATACAGAGATTAAAATTTTTATAAAAACAAAATACCAGAAATCCCACCAGGAAGCGGTGTTTCCATTTTGTATGTGCATAAGATTAGCAACACTTTGCTGCCTGCTGCGAGTGTCCCTCTCCCCCTCCCCGTGGAAAACTTTGACAAAACCGATCTGTTTTGGAAAGGAAAAAAAAAAAGGATTGACATTTTCTGCAGAAAATATTGACTTTTTAGATTAGAAACTGCCCCTGCTCTGGCCGGGAAGGCAGCCAGGAAACAACCCCTTTTTACTTTTCCCACACAAAAATTGAAAATTTGAAAGGAAATTAGATGCTTTCCCTGCAAATCTTGACGTTGTCATAAAGCCAATATCCATATGGCTTCGGAGGGAGGAGAGGGATGGTCCGGCTCCGTAGAAGGGAACTGCGTGCCAGAGGAGAGCCAGGCGTGCAGCTGGAGGGATGCCGTGCGGACGCTGCTGCTGCTCCTCGGCTTCACGTCTTCCCCCTGTGCATCAGGGCTGGGGCAGGGGGGACCGCAGATCCTTGGCTTTTCCTTGCGTGATCCGTCTGTCAGGATTTGTTCTTCTGCCTTGCAAAGCTTTGCTCTTTCTTGCAAAAGTTTTGCTAAGCAGTTTCTGCCGCAGCCCGGTGCGGTGCTCGTGCCTGCAAACAAACCCAGGGCCCCGTCCTGCCGCCAGCACGGCACGGTTTGCTCGCCTGCACAAAGATGCACGTGCAATAAGATATTTGCAGGCCCACACATTTGCAGGTGGATTTCTGCTCCCACGCACAGCCGAGCACAGCCCTGAGTCAGGGCTCTGCGCTGCTCGCCGCTGTAGCCAGGGGATGTGCCTGGATTCGTGGGTTTATCCAGATTGCACCCGAAAAAGCAGGGAAGCACATTTCTCGGGGGCAGGGGTGGGAGAGTTTTGCTTGAATGCCCCAGGGACCCGGCGGAGGAGCTGGGAATTGCATTTCAGAGCCAACTTCCCCAGCAGCACTCTATGCAGACGCCTCCTTTCCTTTGTGCATGCCCAGGATCTGAACCCCAAAACGTTTAAAACTTGCAGTGATTTTTCAGTGACTATTTCAGGGATGCTTTTAGAGAGCAAATGTGCAAACAGCATAGGCAAAGGCCAGGAGCATCCGTGCCGGCAGATGCTCTCGGGTATGCATTTGCTTGTCCGAAAGGCAACAAATGTACCATATGTGTTTAAGGGAAAGATGCTGGGGAAGGAGGGGGAGCACGGATCCTGCCAGCTCCAGGGGAGGAGAGGGAGGCGAGGGAGCCGCGCTGGGGGGCTGCAGCGCTTGCCGAGTGGAGCCCTTTAGTCTGACGAGCGTGGGGGGTTTTCTGTTGCATTAATACACGGAGCCAAAAATTAGATCTCTGGGGTGAATCGGGTGGCCTCAACCAGCAAAATGGAAACGATGCTCCTGGGCAGCGGTTTTCGGGCTCCCGGTGATGCATTGCATCCCCGGAGCGCTGAGCTCGGGGACCCCGATTCCCGCGGGG
>NW_009217454.1:16953-17237 GCF_000690835.1 Fulmarus glacialis
CGGTTGGAGGCCGCTACGCGCGCCCCTGCCTGTCGGCCCGCCCCGAGCCCGCCGCCGTCCTTGCAAGGGGTTCCCCTTGGTGGGGGAGTGTTTTCTGCCTGGTATACTTTTGGGATCTCTGGATGTTTGACTTTTGAAGTTTCAAAAGTGTTTTATTACATTTTAAAATAATAAATGACGTCAGTTTTGAAAGCAGAAAGTCATTGTACATTAAGCAAAACTGGTTTTGGTTTTTGTTTCATTGAAAACAATGCTGAAACGGATGGTTTGGCTAAGAAAAAGCT
>NW_009217454.1:17343-17614 GCF_000690835.1 Fulmarus glacialis
ATCCAAAGGGAGCTTGGAAACGGGCAGAGCCGATGTTTGGAGGTTTTCTGGACCTGGCACAGATAATGCTGACCGCGTCCCCAACCAGGTGCCCGGCTCCCTGCAGCCCCCCAGCCCCGCTCCCCTCTGGCTCCCACATTTCTCCCGGGGCCGAAGCCGAGCCAAAACGCGTGCCGGGTGGGAACGCTGGGGAACTGCAGCGGGGCGGCTTTGACAAGCAGATCCCACCATCGTCCTCGCCTTCCCCGCAACCATTTGTCGCTGGTGGCGG
>NW_009217454.1:17662-18268 GCF_000690835.1 Fulmarus glacialis
TTTGAATAATGAATTCTGTTTAAGACTGAAAGCTCGGAGATCCATCTGTAACAAGACTCGAAATAATTACAGCTGATGATTGCCTGGTACCTCAGCCAGAAAAAACAGAACAGATTTTGGCCGCCAGCAATTACAAGCAGCACCCGCTCGAGCACAGGGAGAACTTTCTGAAGGAATTCATGAATACATTTGCGTGGATCGGGAGCGATGGGGATGGCGGTTCGGGGTGCAAGACCGCAAGGAGGGGGTGTCTGCGTTCACACGGCTGCCGGACCCCTTCTCTGGAGGGACGGCGGCACGGGTGTCCCCTCGGGGGGTGCGTGCCATCCCCTGCCCGTCTGCAGCATCGTTTGGGGCTGGGAGGAGCGGGGCATCCATACGTGCGCCGGTGCTTGCGTGGGGCTGTTACACCAGACCGGGATGAGAACTGGTGGGCAAGTGGGGAAATAGGAGGAAAACGGGGAAAAGCGTAGTCGAGATGAGGCCGTTCCCAGGAGCAGTGGGGTACCTGGAGGTGGCAGGAGGGGTGACGAATTTCGGATTCAACTCTGCCAACCGTTTGCCCTCGTCTCCTTTGGTTTTGTCTTGCGGCTTCGCGGGCAAGGG
>NW_009217454.1:18313-33909 GCF_000690835.1 Fulmarus glacialis
GGCTGCCGAAAACACGCGTGCTGTCCTCAGCGGCCCTGCGCATCTCCCGGGCTCAGATTTGCCTTCCGTATAATGGGGATAATTTATAAAATAGTGAATAATATGCTTTCCTTCTTTCATGTCTCTTCCACGTATCATTTAAACCGGCTGAAAATTGTCAAATTAGACTATTTTCCTTGATTGTTCCATTTAGGAGTGGGGGGAGCTGAAGGCTTTGATAATTGCGCTGTGTGCTCCGCTGAGGTCTTGTAAAATAAGCAGCGAGTAAAAATGTTATTGCCTGAGCTTTGAGGAATGCCCTCGTTGGTAAAGCATAGGCTTTCCCTCCTGAGGTTAGACGCTGATGATTTTTAAAAGTCTGTTTTCTTTGCCCCCTAGAGCGTGGCTGCCCGAGCCCGGCTGAGGTTGACACGGGGAAACCTTGGCCGCAGGCTTCGCAAATCGCTCGGGGACTGTAAGTACGTTGCGCTATCGCTTTTTCCCATCCGCCAAAATTGCATGTGCTTTGAATTGTCCTAGCGTAATGCGTCTATATTCATCATTGCTCCCTTATCTTGTTCGGCTCCAATCTACAAGGATCTGCTTAGTTCTCCTCTGCACCTTAAATTCTCTTTTATCTCAACTGGTGTCACCGCCGAGCCTGCAAACAGCTGTAGCATCTTGCCTTCTGCGGCTGGAAAATGCGCGCGGGGACTCCCTGCTCTGTCCCCGTCCCCCGGCTTTTGCACGGGATGCGGGACCGTTGCACAGCCCGGCGGGACTAGCCCAGGCGTTAAGGAGGATGCGACGGTCCGTTGCGAGCGAGTGCCTCCGCTCTGCAGGCATCCTCATGGCCGTGCGTGTTCCCGGTGGGAGGGATGCTCCCGGTGGGAGGGATGCTCCCAGCCTTTGGGGATGGCGAGGTGAGAGCCTTGCGTCAAAGGAAATCGGGCGACGGGGCTGGTGGGTGCTATGTGAAGCTGTTTCTTTCCCTCCCAACCCCAGGATGAGATTTGCATCCCTTGCACAGCGGGAATGGGTGCAGCACTGCATCTCAGGGGAGGAAAGATGCGGTACTTTGTCGTGGGGAGCATAAAGGGGTCATACGGGGGAGTTTCTAGATGACAGACAGCTTTTTAATAATACCGGGGGCAGAAGTTTCTCTGTTTTGTGTTTGAACGGGAAGCTGGGTGGTTTTGGTGGCACAAGCCAAAGCATAAACTCATTTTTTCTTGAAACTGCAGCCAGTTTTTGAAAGTCGAGGGCATCTTTTTGATTGCTTGCTGTCTCCAGAACAAAACAGGGGGAGTGGGAAGGAGGGCTGATTCCTGAGAAAACCTGGTAGCATTGAGCCATTCGCCCCAACAAGTCACCATTAGGCCCCGAGCTGCTCGGTGCTGGCTCGGGAGGCGAGTGGCATTTCTGCCCTCCTTGCTGGGCGCTGAAGTTTGGCAGGACCCACCTCCATTCACTGACCCCCCCATTTCTGGCTATGGGTCCAGCTGGGAGGGGGAAAGACGAAGAGTTCTACCTAAGCTCGGAGACCTGGTGCATCCCTGGGTATTTCCATATCTGGGAAAAAAAGTGCGCAGCCAGGTCCTGGGGTGCTTTTCCTCAGGGAATCTCTGCACTTGTATTTTCCATCCAAGCTAAGGTCAATGCAAAACCAGAAAGCACTTTATTTTATGCCAAAGCAGCCTGCCAGCCCCGAGTAGATATGCAGGGGGGTTTTGCTGGTCCTTCCTTATGTTTTGAGCTGATCTTATATTGCCAATGGGTTTTTGCAGGTCCCTTATTTCTGTTGGTATTAAGATGGGAGGTATTAAGATGTTGGTATTAAGACGGAAGGATTTCTTCTTCAGTAATCCAAGTTATTTCCTCTCTTTCTCTCTTTATCACTGGAGCTGGTTAAACAAAACAGGACTGCAAAATGACTGGTGACTCTGGGTGCCTAGTTTGAATTACACCTAAAATACCCGATTCTGTCTCTCTGCACCATCCTGTTTCGGGGTGAAACGCAAGGCGCTGAGTCTGCCGTCCTGAACCGATGCGCTTCCCTCAGCCTCTCCTAGAAACCTCCATTTCAACCCTGCTCCTTCCCAGAATATAGGAGCTGCTTGGGCAATATAGACCATGCAGCATCGCTTAACGGGGACCCAAATAAAGGGAACAGCTGGTTAATCAGTTCAAGTGGCTGGGAACCAGTTTACCGTGTATTAAGTATTCTTTGATTCTGTTTAATTGGGACATTGCAGAGACCCTGACGTCCAGTAATAAGGACAGTGGGAAGCTGATCAGACAGCTCGTTAACACTCAATTAATGTCGCTCTCTACAGCACAGCAGTAACTTTTAAAAAATGTATGTGCGCAGCCGAGGTGGAATGCAATTGCGACAGCAATTTCCAGAGCGTCTGATCCGAGGCTGCCACGCGGCGCGGTGCTGCCTTGGTGCGTGTGCGCAATTGAAGTGGAATTAAAAGTTGAAGTGCAATTTTTTTAGGTGAATGCAGTCACTTTACACAGTACAGAATGAGTTCATTTTTAATTTATAGGTGCAATTAAAGCGCACGAAGAATAAAATTCATAAATCTTTAGCTAACTGACCGTGATTCTTCTGAAAACTCTTTTTGTTCCTCCTGATGCGGGCGATGTGGGCACCTGGTGTGCCTGGAATAATAATAATAGCCAGCTATTCCCCTTTGTCCTCTTCCTTGTCAATCCTAGCAGGCTTTATTAATCTTACCTAGATGTGCCCTTGCGATGCCTGCGTGCTTGCTTTGCACCCGCAGTCCTATAAAGGCTCAGCAGTGGGTTTCAGCGTCGGGTTTTGGCCGGGTGACCTGAGCTGCGGGGGCGAATTTCTGCCCGTGTTATTTGTTCAGATGCAGAAATAGAGCACGGGATGCCAAGAAGCCATCCTTCCCCTCGCTCGGGGGAAGCGTCACCTCCATTTTGCACCTGCGGTACCTGAGATGCAGAAGGGCAAAGGGATGCGTCCCTGAGCATCTCGGGGCTGAGAGCGGTGGCCGTGGCTGTACCAGGAGCCCTGGAAAGGAGTTGTATGGAGAAGTGTTAACTGGCAAAGGAGGGAGCAGGGCTCGTGCGTACTCCTCCGGCTCTCAGAAGAGGTGTCTTGGTCTGTAATAGCTCTGGAGGGTTTTTCTTGTGGCATGGGTGGAGGAAGATCTCAGCCGGCCGGGTTCGGTTTTCCTCTCTCGCAGTCGCTTTCCCATCATTTCCCCCCCCGGGCAGACCGCGTCCACGCTTGGCATAGCATGGCTGGAGGGGTAATTGCCATCTCTGCATTTCCCTAATGAGCTCTGGGTCTGCTAACGAGCCTATTGCTCCTTGGCAAAGCCGGTCCAACAGAGAACCTCTGCTCCGAGGGGGGCACAGCTTTGATCAGGGGATGTATCTTGTCCCCTGCGTGGTCAGAGGGGGACGATTCCCCGCCGGCTGCTTTGTAACTCAGCTCCCTCCAACCGTTCATCGCTGTCAATCGTGGATTCATTTAAGGGTTTGATTTCCCCCCCTTCTTTCTTTTCTTTCTTTCTTTCTTTTTTTTTTTTTATTACATCTGCACACTCAGTCATGCAAAAAATTACACGATTTCAGAGATTCAGCTGACTCCGGTCTCGGATTGCGAGGACTGCTTAGTACTGCCATCACCATTCAATTAGCCCCGGCGTACAAAAGAGACGTGCCGGAATAATACGGCCTTTAGATGAAAAGCCGCTCTGTCCTACGCGGAGCGCTCCGCGGGGAGCACCGGCGCTTTCCCAGCTGCGTGGCACACGCTGGTCCTCGACGCTCATCCTCTGCCCCGATCCATTGGGATAGTGATGGGGACCAGGTCCGGGAGGTTGCATCCAACCTTGAGCATGCCAAGAGATGCAACAGGCAGGGATTTAGGTGTTTAGTGCTGCTGGCTCCTGAACAGGCGCTTAGGAGAATAGCTGGTTACGTGTCTTCTGCAAAATCCAGGGTGGATGCAGGGTGAGCCCGGCCGTTTTGAGCATCATCATCCTCCCAGGGGACAAATCGGCCTCCCCGCAGCAGCGGTGTCGGGGCTGGAGAAGCCCTGGCACTCACTGCTGCATCCTCAGCTCTGGAGGATGCCGCGGTGCGGGGAGAGCCCCGAGCCCTGTCGCGGACTCGCTCCCCCAGCCCCTAGCTGCGTCGTCGTCCTGCCTTTGTGATCTTTGAGGGTGGGCTGCTTGAGAGGGGGGTGAGATTAAACACGTGGCTGGAGCCAGCTTAGGGAGGCGGCGTGAGATTTTCCTTGCAGTTTATAGACTACAAAAACCCGCCTTTCCCACACATTCGCCGCCGAAAGCCTCAATTCTGCTGTTGAAACGTGGTTTGCAGGAGGGGTAGGTGCTGGGTGCCAAGCACACGTGCCGATCCCGGGACCGAAGGGTGGAGGCAGCCCCTGGCTGTCCCTTCCCTGGGCAGCTGGAGCACCGTGGCAGCTTTGCCGTTCATGATGGAAAAACCCCTATTTTTCGGATGGCGATGACTGAAAGTAAATCTGTTGCTTTGAAAGGAGGGCCAGAGGGCAAAAGAAAAAGTTATTTCTTTCCTTCCACCTCTGCCCTTGAGTAGGAGCTGATAAAAAGCCAAAGGCAGGTCTCTGCTCTGCTAGGAGATCAGACTCCACTCCGGCTTTGCCTAGGAGCCGTGTGGATAAAATATTAAGCACCGGCGCTGGAGCAGCGCGGGTGCAGCAGGCGTAATCAGATGAGTAGTTAAAGGTCTGGCATCCTTTGGGGACACGTGTGATTGATCAGCCCTTGCAAAAATAAATAACCCGGCCCTTTAGATCTATGTAGCAATTTTAAATTTTTAATAAATCTGTATGTACGGTGAAGGATAAGTCGTCACCCTGCACTCTGTGTGATTCTCTAGGTGAATTTATCATGCTCTCCCTTTCGGAGAACTTCAGATCCCGCTGATAGGCAGTTTAAAATTCCCGTCCCATCTTTATCTCGCCGAGGTGTGACAGCGAGCTGGGCTGGGTATTGGCCTGGCTGGGGATGCTCTGACTCCGAACGAGGAGAGGAGGGACCCCGAAATGCGGCACCTCTGGGTTTGCCAGCCCGTGGTGGCCCTGGGTTTGCAGAGGGAGGAGGGAGAAAAACCTGAAATGCAGTGGGGGGTACGAAATCCTCCAAACCACCTCCAGAGGGGCAGGGTGCGGAGCAGGGGCAGCTGCCGGCCGTGGTGGCAGGGGAGATAATGCTGCAGCCTTCCGGGCACAGGGAAACGATGGCACTAGGCGAACAGCAATTGCAAAGTAATTACGGCAGGGTCTTCAGCGCCGGCCCTGCCAGCGCTTCCCCTGCCCAGCCCTGCGCTGGTGGGGGACCAGGTGAGAAACACGGCAGCATCTTCAATTTGCTGCAACACGGAGCTTCGTTTCGGGCTGGGAAGCAGGCGGGCAGGGCTGATTCCGCGGAGCCGAGCGTTGCTAAAGAGGGCTGCAGATGGCAGGGCTGGCTCCTGCCCCGCTCCGATGGGGAGCAGATGGCTGCTCCTGCCGCACGCGCGGGCCAGGCAGGCGCAAGTCCCTGGCTTCGCCCAGCTCTTGGGCTCTCTCCACCCGCCTGCCTGCTCGGGGTCGAGGCACGAGGGGCCGATGCACCCGGCGGAGCTCATCGGTTCTTGCTGGAGAGGGCAGCTTGCAAGCTGGGCAAAGGGTTTGCTCCTCTGCAGGCGTGGAGGCAGAAGCATCCAGGTGCAGCTAAGTGGCACGTCTGGGAAGCACCTGTGTGAAGGCAAAATGTGGCTTTCCTGTGGCTTGGTGGAGGTGTTGTGGGGCGGCAGGGCTCCCCTAGCATTGCCAAAGCTTTGCAAAAGACTTTTGGCACTTTTGTGCCATTTTTGTGCCATGCAGCTGTACAGCTGCATCCCGCTCTGCCCCGCGTGAACGTAACTCTGGATTTAAAGCTCACCACCAACGCTGCTGCCATCCCACCCCTAAGCACGCAGAGGGTCTGTCATCCTGCTTAGGCTTTCCTAGCCAAGGTTATAGCAGCCCTTCCTAGGGCAGTAGATGAGGTTTCCCAGGTCCCGCCGGCTCTGCCTGGGTCTGGCAGCGTGCAGCTGGGGGAACACAAGCACTGCGATGCCATGGCTCTCGTCTTTGCAACTTGAAGCCCGGCTGGCCCCTATTGCTGGGATGTGCGTGGTCTCTCTGGGAAGAGATGCTGTTAAAGAGCATATCCCAGCTTGGCGATACAAACTTCATGCTGAGCGGGAAGGCGAATCTGAGCTCAGCAAGGTTTTGGGTTTTATTTTTACCACTGCTGTGGGAAAGCCTGTAAAATCTCCAGAGCCATGGTAACGTGGATGCTGCCGTTTCCCCGCGCTCGGCAGTGCTGACATGTCTGCATGTGTCATCTGCACAGGGTCCGCGCTCCTGCTGGAAGCTCTTCGTGGTTGCAATTAGCTTGTACTTAAGCCCTGATTTTTTTTTTTCATATAGTGCGTATAACACCGCCATCCATATTTTTAAAACTTGAGCTGGCAACAAATTCCTGAAGTGGTGGGAGCCTCTGGAGCAGGAGATCTGTGCCCGGTGCCTCGCTGATGCTTTCAGCTGGCTGAGGCTTGCAGGAGAGGCTCGCAGGGGCTGCAGATACTCAGTGCAGGCAAGGAGAAGGCAGGAGGACGTACCCGAGGTTGGCTGGATGCGAGCTGGGGGGAAACCTTCTCCCGGTCCCCTTATAATGTGCCTGTCACTGTGCTCTGGGTACCGGTGATGGATTTGGGAATTGCGGGTGGGAGCTGAAGCAGCTGCTCTCCCTCGAGGGCAGTGAGCGAGCTGTAATCACAAGCTCGCCGGGACCGGCTGTCCTCCAAAGCAGATGTGTCTCGGCGGCGGCGCGGTAACTCGCGGGGCGAGCGGCGGTGGTAGGACAAGAGGAAACGCTTAGTTGGGCTCATTGGTCATGATTTGACATCATTTTCCCACTCCTGCCACTAGCGACATTGTCCCCAGAGGGAAACTGCTGCTTTTTCTTCCATCGCGTGAAGGAGTCTGAGAGATGCAGGGGGAGGTACTGGTGATGCTTGGAGGTACGGTCTGGCCATCGGTTGTCATTGACAGCCCTGAATTTCCCCCCACTTGTGCACGAGAGCTCGCCTCGTCCTGCTGCCCTTCCCAGCCAGCGCCGATGGGCGAGAGACCTCAGCTTTGCAGAAGGTCTGTCCTTCTGCCACGGCGTGAACGGTGCGTGGCTGAAACGCGGCTCTCGCCAACGGCAAATAGAGCCCAACGCTGTTTGCAGAGGCCCAGCGAGCAGCCCTGGGGACAGGGGACAGCATGCACAGCGTGGTGACAGGCAGAGGGAGCCCCAGGCTAGAAAGCCAAGGGATTGAGCAGGGAAAGGTGTCCAAGCCATCCAGGAGATGTGCAGGAGCAGAGGGGCTGTGTACGGGCCCCGGCACAGCGGTGGGAGCCGATGCTGCTGCCTCTGGACGGTCCCAGCCTGGCAGAGCTGTGATACCCATCCCTCTTTAAACACGGCTGCTGGGCTCTTTGGGAAAACCTATTAAAAGCAAACATCTCCTGTCCCTGCAGTAATTGAGAGCTATCATAGGAGCTGCAGGATGCTCTTTAAAGCCCGATGGGGAGGAGAGAGGGCAAAAGAGCGTGGGGATGAAGGCCAGCCAGCAAAGATAAAATAGCATTCAATAAGCGAGCAGGTTTGCCTTGGGCGTCCTGGCAGACATGCAGCCTCCAGGTCCTCCTAGGTGGGAGGATGCTGACACCCAGTTGTCATCTACTTTTGTTTCCTGACGGCATCTTTAACCTTTTGGAGGCCAGGAAAGCCGGCCAGCCCTGCTGTGAGGGCAGCTGCGTGAGCTTTGGGTGCGTTAGGTCAGTCGTCTTCGTCATCGTTGTCATCTGGAGGCTTCACAGGGACAGTGTGTGGAGGTGAGGAGGTGGAGCACAGCTGCTACTGGAGATGATGACTTTGGGAAAGCAATGGGGAGGAAGGCACCGTGCGGTAGAGCAAGGTGGTGACAGCAGCCCAGCCCCGAGCAGGAGGCGAGTGATTCCTAAGGATCCCCAGTGGGTTTTTCTCCCAGCTCTTGTGGATGGCACTGTGCTTTTGGGCAGGTTTTTGCTCTGCTGCAGCCCCTGGAGGCTGCTGCCTGACTCGTCTCAGCCCTGTATGGCCGAAACCGTGGCGTGAGCGGCATCTGATGCTCCCTCTGCTCCTCTTTGCACCCTTCCTCTCATGACTGTACGTAAAAGCTGCTTTCATCTCCTGGCTCCTTTAGCATTCTCCCTCCCATTCTTTGTTTTTTTTTTTCTTTTCCATAAAAAGCAAAATTTTTGGAAATTAAGCGAGACAGAGAAAAAAAGAAAGTCCAGATGCAAGTTTTTTGCTTATGAAAGGGAAAGCATGGAATACAACAAATTAAATAGCCACCTGGTGAGAAAAAAGGGATTGGAGTGGAAAATGGGGAGCGGGGGGATAAGACCCAGATGAAAAAGGCAGGCTGGTGCTGGAAGATGCCAGAGAGGTCTGGGAATAGAGGCATAGCATGGTGGTAAAATAATTGTGCCCCTTCAGCTGAAGTCCACCACTTGCTTTCTGCCTCGCTAACCCAAGCCTGCCATCCTCTGTTAGCTCCTGCAATATTTTATCTGCCAGTTCGGGCTCTGTTTCACTAGCGATGGAGAGGACTAGATTAATTAGGAGAGATCTCTTTTACGTGGCCAGCCTGGCTCTGCGGGGGGAAGGCTGGGAACTATTTAAAGGGATGAAGATGTACTGCAGCAGCTGCCATCTCTCTGGCTGGTAATGTGCTCACTCACCTAGCTAAAAATTCATCTCCTTTTGCCCTCTGCCAGTAATTCCCAGCACATAAAAGCAAAGCGAGCTCCAAGGCCAGGGCATGGGGTGCGGCTGGGCTGGGATAAGAGGTGGGGGGAGAAGTGTATATGGGGAAACAGGAGCGAGATTATGTCTGGGAGAAGCTTGTGACCTTGCAAAAGTCCTGCATGTTCCTTTTGGTTATTACAGCACTGCCCATGGGAATGGGGCTGCGGGTTTCCCCACGTCCAGGATGGACCCAGCCATCTGGGGGGGCCGGTGGGAGCATCGTTCCCCCGTTTCTTGGCTCATTAAGGCCCAGCCTTGCCTTCAAGTGACACAGGTAATGAATCCTCTGCAGGGTGCCTGCTGGCTTTAATAAGCTGGAATGAAGCGAGGAAGAGAATTAACCTAGCAGGATTAGCTCGCTCTGCAGCGGGATGCTCGGGATGTCTCCTCCAGGGCCATGCTGGGAATCTTAACACCTCTCCTGCCCATGCCCGGCCCCCAGCTGCTCTTCATAAAGCACCCAGCAGCTTAAAAACCCCCGGGAGGTGTGGGGGGGAGCAGGCAGGGAGGCAGCACCCTTGCTTGCGCAGGGAGCGGAGCCATCCCGACGGGCTGAGTTCGGCAGCCACCAGATGTGCAGCATCCCAGCTGGGCTGGCTTCCCTCCCGTTGCCATCAGCCTCCCTCCTTCAGAGAAGGAGAGGAGCAGGTAGGATTTAAGAAGCTCTGTGTGTGTTTGGGAGGTGTTTCAGGCAGTGCAAAGGATTGGTTTTGGCTAGGGCTGCCGAAGCGAAAAAAACACTTGTATGCGGAGTCAGAGAGCCTCGCGCCTGAAAACCCTGCAATTACGGTGCATTTGGTTGGGTATTTTGGCTTTTTATTTTCAGTAAATGGCTTTGTAATGCAGCCCCCCTGCAGGGCATGCTCTGTGGGGCAGGCAACGTGCTTCATGTCCTAAAAGCTGGTCGGATGTTCTGCTGGCTATGTGAAAGGGCTGCAGCTGCACCGGAGCCCCCAGCACCACATCAGGGCCCTTGCCCCCGATGCCCGGGGGTCTGGGAAGGGGTGTACCATGTCCTCGCTTTGATTAACACAGATGGCACAGTGCTTTTGGGGAGCACGTGTGGTGAGGAGCTTTCCTGCTATGACATATCCCCCTGCTCCGTGTCTTCCTCCCTCCGAGCCACAGATCCCTGGGGAAAGCTCCTGGCAGCTGGGTGAGCCGTTGCGGGCACGAGCAATCCCTCGGGACCCCGGGATCTCTGGCCAAGAGCCCAGCTGATGCAACCCATCAACCCGGGACGTACGGGAACAGCTAATTGAATTGCACGCCTGGCTCCTCTGTGGGCAGAGGGATGCGGGAAGGGTGGCGAGGGACGGCGTTGCCGCCTGCCAGCTCCGGGAAAACGAGAAGCCGGGGGAGCCCTGCTTTTTGCCAGGCTGCTTCCCAGCCGGGCTGCGCGCACCGGGAGCCGGCACGCTCCTCCATGTGCATGGTGCACGCATACTAATGTGCTCTTCCTGCGGTAGAGGAGCCTTTCCCTGACAGATCCTTTAAGAACAGACGTGGGTTTTGAGAAACCCTTGATGGCACTGCTTGTAATTGTAATGTAATCGGTGTAATTGTGAGCCCAGGGGCTGATTTGCATGTTCTTAATGTTATATTGAGGCGCGTAGGGTTATCCCCCACCTTCCCCTGCCTGCATTTGTGTGGGGTTTAGCGATGCTGCTGTTGGCTGGGGTTGGGTCCTTCCTCCTGCCCGTCAATGGGGAGCAAGAGGAGATGAGGGGGACGAGGTTTGCAGGCGCGAAGCAAACGGCTCCTTGTGGCACCACAGCCCGGGTTTGAGGGCCACCAGAGCCATCCATAATTGATAACACCCAGGCTGTAATGAGCTCCCAGTCCGGGCTAGGAAATCATTTGCAAGCTGATCTGGATTTCCATGGAACGGGCTTGTTCTCTGAAGGGTTTTCAGGCTTTCAGCTAATCCTCATTCAGAGCGGGTGGGGTAAGGCAGAAGGTAATGTTTATACCGCTGGGTGGATGGTGGGGATGAGTTTTAGCAAGTGGAGAGGGGACACCATGTGCTGGGGTACCTCCTCCCCGAGATGCCGAAGCTGGGACTGAGCTCCCGTCCCTTGGCGTGGGCACGAGGCTGGTGGCAGCCGCCAGCTCCAGCGGCTGGGGCTGCTGGTGGCTTGCTGAAACAAAGCTCAAGCGTGAAGCTGGAAGCGGAGAGAGCCTGAATGGCCCAAAGGGTTTCGAAAGGGATGATTTATGGAGAGAGCAGAGGGCTTTCCACCATTCTGAGATTTTTCCTAGGAAAAAATCTGGGTGAAGTGCACGGTTAGTGCTGTGATACAGCAACGCGAGGGTACACCCAAATTGCGCGTGAGGTCGGGCAGGGTGGCTCTGCCTGGCCCCATTTAGCCTTCAAACCTGGTGACTGCCCACGGGGGTACGGGCTGTGATGAGAAAGCAGCCAGGGAGAGTTTTATTCTGATGCGGGATTTCAGGGAGTTGCAGGAAGGCATCTGTTTTTCTTTTCCAGCCCGGTCTGTGGAAGAAGAAAAACAATCAAAGAAAACCGGGGAGGGTGACGCTCTTAAATCCGTTGGGGCTTTGGGAGGATATTGTTTGTGCTTCTTGAATAATGGCTTTTGATATGTAATAATATATTGTGCAGTTTTTGATGGCCAATATTACATTTATTTTAAATGATATAATGAGCCCTCGGCGTCTCAGTTGATTTAGTCAATTAAGTTTTTAACCTCATGTCTTCAATCTCATCTGTGAGTAATTTAAATGTGGTGATTTTAATGAAAGTACATCTACCTGTTCATTTATCCAGACATATCATTGCCCTTTGGATCTCTGGTGGTAGGGACCAGAGATGCTTTTTCTCTTCTGCATGGAAATGTTTACCAGGACTGAGGAGACAATAAATTGATTGGCATTAGGGAGTTGTTGGTTTTTTGGGTTTTTTTGTTTCTTTTTCCCCAGAACAATCCAAATATAACAGATGCAGCCATTTCCAAAGCTGGAAGTGACATGTACATTAAAGCTTTCAGAAAGGACAGCAGGCTTGCCTCTAATTCAGGGCTTGCGTTTAACCCCAAGAGGTGATGGCAGTAATTAACCATCCAAAGCTGATACATGCAGAGCAGCCCTCGGATGCTGGTGTAAATGCTGCAATTTGCCCCGGTAATTTCGGCAGCTTGTGGGGAGCGGGCACTGCCTGGGCTGAGATTCAGCCCAAAACTCCTTTGCGGGTTTGGGAAACTCATAGCGGCGATGTCCTGGGGGTCCCCTTCCCGGCGGGATTGGGGTGCAGGGTGGTCCCTGGGGAAGCGCCGGGCTGCCGCAGCCCCTCTTGTCGCCCTCGCAGTGCTCCTCGCTTTTGCCTCGTGCTAAATTCAAAACCAGAAAACGAAGCCGATGTTTTCTAGCCTTCGCCAGTGTTGCTAAGAGAAATCAAGATAAATGACCCGGTGCTCCTCAGCGGCTGGCTTCGCGTGCTCCCGGGCACGCTCGCTCCTCCCGACGGTGTTTTTTTGGCCGGGCAGCGAGCGCTCTGCAGCCCCGGCGCGACCCCCGGCGTGGGGTGGGTTGCAGGGTCCCGCTGCGGGCACACGCCTGGTCCCCTGGGAGAGGGGGCTGGTCCGAGGGGGATGCCTGCGGTGAAGTTATTTGAAACCAAGCTCAGAAACATTGGTAGGCTTTTTGTTCCCATCTCATAGGCTGACATTCCTAAAATACATTTTCTTTTGGTTTTTGAAGCAAAAATACTCCGAAGGGGCATTATATGTGGTTTTCTCACAGAAGGCAACCTGCCTCCCCCTGAAAATACTTGTTTTAAAATTTTCAGCAGAAAACGTGAACAGTTTTTGATAAAAGCATTTCTATTCATGAGCAGTAGCTCATAGAGATTTGCAAGAAATAAATAGGCTTTGGCAGCATAAAAGTCTCTGTCGAACAAGGGCATGGGGAAGGTTTGAAACTTGCTTTGGTATAGTTTGCCCATGGAATTTCAGCAAAAATTCACCAACAAAACTGTCAGGGGATGTTTTCCCGTCAATCCCAGTCCCAAATCTCCTGATGCTGGTGAGAGCCACAACACTCCTATGTTAATTATCTTCTCCTTGGCAGTTGCAGTGCCTCGTTCCTTGGAGATTTATCTCCATCTCACCCTGGGATGCGTTTGCCGCTTGCTGGGTGTGTTGGAGAGTTACTGCATCGAGTCCTCTGCTGCGACGGGGAATGTCTCATTTTGGAGATGCGTGGTGTGACCCCCAAGCCTCTTGCTTGGGTGCTCTCGTACCAGGTTTTCAGGCTGGTGCTGGCTCTGTCCTGCCCTGTCTCTTCCCAGCTGAAGTTTTGGGTCTCTTCTCCTTGCCATGGGCGTGATAGAGCTGGTGACGTTTGGGGGTGTGAGCTGAGCTGGCAAGCTGGTCCAGCAGATACCCTACATTAAAATGAGCATTTCCATCTCTGGTAAGGAAGCACTAGGCACCAGGGATGCTCGGAGCTGCCTCGCTACCTTCAGCTCTTCTCCCACGTCCTCATGGACGCAGCTCCGCTCCCCTGTGCCTAAGGGAGTCGGGAGGCGAGGCGCCCACGCCGCTTTCCTTGAAGCAGAGATTCAGCCGTGGCTCTAAAAACCTCTAAAAAAAGAATTAGAGGTAGGGTTTAATCATACAAGCTCTGGAAATATGGTAGATTAAATCTTTTTAAGGAGGGTGGCTAAGCACTTTATTTGCTGCGCAGGAATCTTCAGGGGGTCGGAGACCGGAGAACTGGATTTAAAGCTTTTAAATTCCTTTTTTTTTTTTTCCCCTCTTTTTTTTTTTTTTTAAAGACGTTCTTTCACAATGCATGGTTGGACAGGAAAGACATTAAAGTGATAGTTAAAAAAGCCAGAGAGAAAGAGAGAGAGAGAAGGATGGGTGGAATGGAGACACTTGTCGAAAATAGACATTAATAACATTGCGTTGAGTTGTCCAGCCACATTTAATGCTTAAAGTGTGGGTCTGCTCTGGGAAGTGATTTTTTGTGGGGGAGGGAGACCTTTCAGGCCTTCTGTGTTGTTTCTTGCCGCCTTTGAGGACAAATTTACTCCGTGTAGAAATGGTGTAGGTCTTTGCCCCTCTCCTGCCTGCTGCAGCCTCCAACGTAGCAGCTGAAGATGGTCGCGGATGCCGGCAACGCCGGGTGCTGCGGGACCCCCCCCTTGGGGGTCCAAGGGCGATGTTTATGCAGAAATCGGTGTTCTGTCTGGAATTGGGGTTTGTTTTTTTTCAGCTAGGCGCTGCCTGCCAGCTCCTTGAGCCTTGCTCGGGGGAATTGGTCCCGTTCGGTTGCCTCTTGGACAGCCTGCTCGGGGACATTCGCTTGTGTTTGTCTTGCGTTTTTCTTAATTTCACGGAGCTGAGGAGATCGATGGGAAGGTAGACCTGGGATTTAAGGCTGCCTATAGCATGGCTCCGTGACTGATGACCCTGGGCCCCGCTGCTGCTCTCGGGGGTGGGAGCTTGCAGGGCTGCCGGTGCCGGCTGCGAGCTGGGGGCTCGGGTGCTGCTGTGACATCCCCGGGAGGGAGGCTGCGTCCTTCCTGCCCATGCTTTTGTCTGGAGACCGAGGGATACCCGCGCATGTCGTGATGCTGTGACCACCCCGGGGGAGGAGCGGTAAGTTGGTTTTGAAGTCTCTCGACGGCTGGACTCTGCTCTGGGAGTCCTGCCTGGGGCTGCGGAGCAAGGAGAGCCGGCGGGACCATGGCCTCCCCTGTCAGCAGAGCGGTGCTGGAGTCTCGGTGCCGTGGTGCCAGCTATATCGGAGATGCTTCTTGCCATAGAAACCCCCTGTGGCAATGTGCTTATTTGGAGGGAGGTGGCATTTGTACGTTGGCAGGAGCCCGGTGTGGACACGCTGTGCGTTTGCAGGTATTGCTGCACTTTTCTGACCTGGTGCAAGCACTTTTGGTGGCCAGGCGTTGTGTGTGCGTGGGAAGGAAGGGTTGGCTTGGGTGTCTGTGCTGGTAAGGCTGCAACAGCCGGACTCTGAAGATGGTGAAGGCAATGGGGAGAAGGTTGCTTTTGGTGGTGCTCAGCCATCCTCCTTGGTGCAGGCAGCAATGAGGCAGTTTGTTCCCCCTCTCTCTGGGCCAAAGGCTGCTTCACACTGTTAGAATGGTTTGCATAGCCCCAGCTGTCCCTGGGGAGACCCTCTCCATCCCTCAAGCAGCATGGCAGCCTCCACCGCCCACCCCATCCTGAGACACCCCACCCTGCCTTTTAATGGCCCACTTCCACCGAGCAAATGAGGCAGTGCCTCCGATCCCTCCCCTCGATCTGCCAGTGAATTAGCACTCCATTAACTTAATGAGGGCTCTCCCGCCTGCCCTGGACATGGACATAGTGTGCAGTGGTGCCAGCCGAGGGGGAGGCGGGAGCCAGGCTTGGCTGGACCCGGGGGCTGCAGCAGAGCCCTTGCAGCTGGGCAGGGAGGGCTTCACCCGGGGGTTTTGGGGCTGCCGAGGCTTTGCACTGCCTCTCCGGTCCGTGGCGGGGATGGCCACGAAGGGGAGGGAGGATGGGAATGGGTGGCATTGCCGAGAGCGCTGGGTGTAGGTTGTGATGTTGCGCAGGCTGCGATGCCGCATGGGTTGTGATGCTCCAGCATCCTTCACAACCCAGGCTGTGTCATTGCCCCGTGGCCGAGGGGACTGAGCGGGGCGCAGTGTCCCGTGGAGGAGGTCCCCCCCCCCACCCTCGCCGG
>NW_009217454.1:34010-47958 GCF_000690835.1 Fulmarus glacialis
TTTAGTTTATAAAATTCATGAGCTGTTAGGAGGTGTTGAGAGGAGGGACGCCGAGTGAGAAAAACATGCCTGTGAGTCAGCAGGCGGCAGGGACGTGGCTGCCGGCACGTGCCGGTGTGGGTCCGCACCTGGATGGGGCTGCCGGGTTTGGGAACGGTGTGGGGCTCGGAGATGGGGTGAGCACGTGAGAGCCCCGTGCAGGGACGGGTCCCCACTGGAGGAGAGATGTTCACTTCCCCTGGTGACACCGACCGTGTCTTGACCTGCTCACTGGGCTGGAAGGTCTGCAGAGCCCCGTGCTTTTCTCGGGTGGCCTTGAGAGAGCCATCGGATAAAAAGAAATCCTTCCAGCGATGGAGCCCAAAGGCTGCGGTGATGGGTGCTTGGAAACAGGAGGGCTCAGTTCCAGCGACGGAGCCCAAAGGCTGCAGTGATGGGTGCTTGGAAACAGGAGGGCTCAGCTTGCTGAGGGACCCTGGTGCTGGCTCAGAATAGGAATTTGTGGTTCTTTGGGGCTTTGGTTGGGAATCTACAAAATGAGCTCCATTACCTGGAGCAGCTCCCCCGAGCAGTCACCGCACGGGCGGTGTGCTTGAGCCCATCGCCTTGTGAAATGAGCTGGTTTATCCCCTTGCATTTGACTTTTCCCTGGGATTTCTCTGCAGACTCTCCTGTGGGTTTGGGGGCTGACTTGGGAGCAGATCCCTGGTGCCACCCTTCTCCCTGGCTGGCCACCGTGTCCTCCATCTCCCCAGCAAAGGCAATGCTCCTCCAGCAACCTGCGCCGGAGGTGCTGATGCACTGCAGCAGAAAAAAAAGTGTCAGGAACAATCTAAACAAATATTAGCCAATTAATATTACATGCCGGGGAGCTCAGAGGGAGGAGGAAGGGGAGGTCTCGCCAGAGGATGCAAAGCCATGCGGTACCTGTCCTGCATGGCAATGGCCCGCGAGTCCCATGCGGCGCGAGCAGGAGCCCGCAGCCTGCATGCGGATGCGACGCGTGCACCGTACGTGGCTGGGGCTGACGTTACTGCGACATCAGGAAGAGGCTGGTGTATTTCCAGCTTCCCTACTGGTCACAAAATCACCACTGGACTGCACTGGAAATGCTATGATTGATTTTCGGTGCTCCTCAAAAGAGACTCATTATTAGTCACTGCACGGTCTGTCACTCTGTGTGGTTGTTCATAGATGCAGGCCATAAATAGACACCAAAACCCCCTTTCCCTCCAGTGTTTATAGGGGTGTGGACTCCCCAGGGTGTGTGATCTCAAAGGCTCGGCAGCATCTGTGCCTCTTTTTTATGGATATGGTAAACAAAGCCCGGAAACTGTTGGTGGAAACTGAACTGTAGAGCAAGGCAGGCAGCTAGATCTCACCAGGATCTCCAAGATGTCCAAAGCCTGTAAAGGGGAGGCGGTCCAGGCAGACACCCAGGACGTCGATCTCGTTGCGGTGACCTCTCCAGCAATGTTGTCCATGGAGAAATCCTGTAGTTGCTCTCTGTGTTCATTTACCATTGCCTTTGGGCAGTAATTAGTACCCCTGAGCTTGGTGAACCTCTCTATTTGCAGCCATTCACCATGTGAATGTCTCCACGTGAAGCCACTGGGCTTTCTGGGGATCCTCATGGCTTAATTGTAGGGTTTCTCTTTCTTAGTAAGCCTGCGTACTAAGAAACATATGTTGATGTACAAGATGCAGGACCCAAGTGGGGTTCATGGCCCCTTGACTTGTGGAAGGGGTCAACGTGGCTGGAGCCTAGCTGGAAGGATCTCACTCTTGTACCTTGCTATTGGGGCACATATTTTCCATCCACAGTGTTTAATCGCCCAATTTGTGTTAAGGAACGTCAGATTTTGGTTTCCAGCTGTGTCAGCACAGAAGATGCTACCTTGTTAATGAATACCAGACTTGAAACGTCTTCTGTGTGTGCAGGGGGACGTGAAAGCCCAGGGTGGGGAGAAGACTTCAAGGTGCCTTGGGAAACTGGGGGCAAGGGCAGGACCGAGCGAAGAGACGAGACCACCCGCAGATCACGCTGCATTGTGCTCAATCCAGTACCCAAATTTTAGTCTTTTAAGAGGATTATCAGGTGTCTGTTTGAATTACTCTGACATGAACAGTCAGTCAGAAAATGTGCATTCATTTGAAAGGTCAAGTACATCTGATTTCTGCATTTGGTATGCCGGGGCTTATCCTTTCAACTCTCCCTTTCTTAATGAGATTCTTGTTTCAAAGTCTCGCGCTGCGCGCACAGGATTTGACGAAGTCAAGTGTGGTGGAGATAGTTTTTGTTAACATGTTTACCCTTTTATCTGCCTGTCCTTTGAAAGCTCCATGGTAGACAATAAGGACGCAGCAGGACGGCCAGCCGGGGCGTGTTTGCCAGCAAAATGAGCTTTTTTCGGGAGGAGAGATGGAGATGTGATAGCGGGGTTCTGCATCACCAGGAATTTTGATTTGTGCGTGGGAAGGCATGCAAATGCAGAGGGGGCTCGCAGGTTTTGAGAAGCCCCTTGGCCACCGCGGGTGGCTTGGGCAGGCAGCGGGGTGTTAGCAGCACCCGCGGAAACAGCGGCGGAAATAAAGCCGAGTTTGGCCCGGCATGGCAGAATTGTGTTTCTTGATTAAATTAATGTGTATTGATATTTCTCCTGTTGTTTTGACTTCACAGGCTGTTTAAATTCAGGCTTGTCACAACAAAATACAAAGGAGGTTGCTTGGAAATTGATTTTTTTTTTTTTTTTTTTCCCCCTTTTCTCTTTAATCCTGTCTCTGAAGGAGAGTATTTTAAAATTTTATTTTTTTCGCTACTTCCAGGTTGACAGCCGGAGAAGGCTGCAAATGTTAAAACCGTTGCGCAAATAATTACGTTAAAATGCCGAGCATACATTATCAGGGAAGGCGCTCCTTGATTGTAAAATATGAATCAATTTTCTGCGTCGCAAAATTACCGACATCGGAGTTTGCTTTGGTGATTTATTCCCTCGAATGACGATTTTGTGACTGTCAGCCTACTTTCCCTGGAGAGTTTTTCTTGATGGGTGAAGCTTTGGTCTCCTCTTTGTTGTCAGCGCTGTCTCCTCCCTGGTTATGCGACGGTTCCCTCCAATTCTTCAAAATAGAGCTTTTTATGCAAGCTGCGTCCCAAAACGCTCCGCCAACTTAAATAATGTAGTCACAAAACAAAATATTGAATAATGACTGAGGAAAGGATTAAGGGAGACAGTCAAGGAAGAAAAGAGAGATTCTCAAGAGTTTTGAACGCAAAATTGAGAAGACAGAGATGCACAGGAGGCTTTTTCTCTCTGCAGCCCGAGAGGACACAGATTAGAGGGGTCCCCCCAGGACCGTGCTCCCCCCAGCCGGCGCAGACTGCAGGATGCCTAAATATCTGCTTAAATTCGACCTTTTCGACAAGTCTGGCTGGTTAGAAGAATTTCTGTTGGAAATAAAAATTATTTTAAAAGGAGGTCTGGGGAAAATACCGTGTTTTCCTGGTGGAAAGTTCCCATGGAGGTTTTTGTGTTTACTTCTGGGCTCACTTTTTGGAAAGAAAACGTTGTTTTTCTCTTTTCCCTTTGGAAGGCTGCAGCCCAGACAGTGCCATCAGCACTAATTCTTTACTTGACTCCAGTTTTGTGGAAAGATTTAAATAAAAAATGCCAGGGGGCAAAAAAAAATCGCAGGCATGTAATTTCTCATGCGTTTCGTGAGGTTTTTCTAGTCCACCTCTAACTTGTTGAGTTGCAGTAACCATGTGGTGGGTAGTTGTTGGATGCTCGTATGGTGAGAGAGAAACAGACTGAAGGAATGAGCTTCTGATGTTGCACAAAAACTTACGTAAATGCCTTTTGTATAGCTCGAAGAAAATCTAGGACTCCTCTAAATCTAAGAGTCAGAAATTCGGCTGAGAAGCCGTAGTTCAGTAGATATCTTTTCTGCAATAAATACAAAATATTGGCCAGGGAAGAAGCATCCATGTTCAGCTCTGGCAGAAGGAGTTACTGAACCTTCTGCTGGGTTTCGTTTTTTTCTGGTCGGTCCAGAACAGGTTGAAATGTAGCTTAGGATAAATTGCAAGGTGATGATTTACATGACAGGTGACACTGGAAAGCACATTATTCTAGGACGAAGCATGAGATGAGATGTATTTACTGCCTGTCTGGGCAAATTGTCCACTCTCAGATATCTGGCATGTGCTTGTGTAGAAAATGCGTATGTCCAAAATAGCTGATAAAGTGGATGCAGAGAGTAACAGTTAATAAATGCAAAGCCCCCCTGGCTACTGCCGCGTCCCTCGCTCTGAACTCTCTTTAACTCCCTCTTTGGAGAAACTGATGCCAGAGATGATCTGAAGTGAAGAAGCTGGTTTTGAGCGAGCAAGCACACAGACAAATTTCATTTCTGCTGTGGAGGTGAGACGAGCACGGCTTTTGCTGGGAAAAGGAGAAGGATCTGTACTTGCGGTGCTCGGAGCCCCGTGCGTTGTGATATTGGAGCTGCAGAGGCCGACTCCTCGTCTCGCCTCTCCTACTTAGCGGGGTTATAATGTCCCATCCCACCGGGGAAACTTCTCATTTGAGGTCAGGCAAATTATCCTGGGCTGGCTGCTGCTATTTCTCGATCTTGTCAAGCTGGCTGTGATTTGCTCTTAATATTCATCCCTCTTCACCTTGTATTTCTTACTGATGAGTAAAAAGCCCTGCAAAATAATGAAGTGGAGGTGGTAAACTCTAAGCTTGTGCCATACAAGGGGACTGCAGCTTGCAGGCGGTGATGGTTTGGGAATTGAAAAGCAGTTTTCAAGACTTGACCTCCACCGCGTGAGTCGTTCGTGACCCTTCGTGTAGAGACTGCTTTAGGCCATATCTATTATGGATGGATTGCCTGTGTTTCCAGAAGGCTTCCCCCCGGCCCGGGGCGGGTTGCGGGCTGATTGCTTTTTATTTGTGTGTGCGTGCCCATGGAGAGCTTGGGATCTCATCTGGCTTTTAAGTACATACTTCTGTTATCTAGCAGGTATGGTAGGTGGATGTGTAAATTAGTATACTTCTGTTTACATAGAAATGAATGTATAGTATAAAAACAATTTACTCGTAAAAGACTCATCCTGCCTCCAGAATACGTTTGAATCTTAACACAAAACAAAGTAATTTAATCCCCCCAAACCCATACGCTGTTTGCCTCTTGTTTTTTCCAGCAAATTTTACCTTCATCAAAAGATAAATCAATTTGTAGCAGCTATTGGCAGCTATTTAAGCTGGCGAATTGAACAGCTTAATTAGGGAAAATATATTAAAGGATCTGAGAGATGCTAACCCGTTCAATGCCTCTTCTTGGGTATGTGTCTGCATGGTCCTCCACCCTATAGCAGTGTCTGGGGCTCCATAGATCACCTCCAATTTGCTTGTGTTTGCTGCTGCTTTTATCTGATACTGCACCGCGAAAGGGGCCGTCGGGGTCGCAATCTGCCCTGTAAAGGCTGGCAATGCCTTTCTTGGCCCGGCCAGTTCAGGGACTTGAAACTTTATTCTCTTCCAAAATGTTTCGTTTTTTGGTTTTGTTTTTGTTTTTTTTTCTTTTTAAATCAAAGCAATAATAAAATTTTTATTATTGGGGGGCTTTTCCTAAAGTACCTGGCTGCTGCGCGGCATGTGTGAGCATCCCCGTCCTGACCCCCTGGCAGCGGCTGCCTGGAGCATGAGATGTAGTCATGGTCTCGTAGTTTGCACCACACCCCAATAAATAGAATAGAAATGGTGGGGAGCAGCATTTCCCAAACACCCCTTCTCATTCATACGTGTTGTTTGCTCTTTTAAGGGGGGTGGGGAGAAGGCACCTGATAAAAGTGCAGACCGCATGAGTCAGGCTGAATCTGCTGTTGTGCCTCCTTCTTCCCCATTAACAAATACCGTGGACAAGCGTGTGGGGAGGTGGGTATCCCCTCATTGCTAAATGACAGCTTGTTTCAGTGTTAAATTCATTAGTAACGCTGCCCTGATGAATACTCCCAGCCTTCCAGTCTCGCTCAGTCAATGCCGAGCGTTCCTGCCCGGCACCCCTCTCTCTCCCGGAGATCCCGGCCGGCGGGGCGGCTGCTGTCGGTCTTTCCACTGCTAAGATGAGGCTGCGTCTCTGCCGGACCTGTGTTGGTGGGAGAAGGGTGCTGGGGCCTCAGTCCCAGCCTACAAAAACCTGCTAGAAAGTGGATTTTTGAAAGGAGTTTCAGGCTGCTCCTGTTTGGGAGGGCGAGCACCGCGGTTATTAGCCGAGGTTTTCTCAAAGCTGCGCTTTGCAGCAGGGCTTGCCAAAGCTGACCTCTCCCTAGGGCTCTTCCCTTGGGTGGATGTGTGGCTCCAGGACACCTAGAGATGAGCAGGCTATGGGCTTCAGCAAATAATATCTTTTTTTTGCAAAGGCTGAGAATTCGCAGAGCTAAACTCCCGAAGGCTTTTAGTGTGTGGGATGGTGATGGGTTACAACAAAAAAACAACGTTCGGTTAATTTAAGCTTTAACTTGAGGTGCTCAGATAAAATAGAGTTGATATCAGGATAGTCTTGCTTAAAAAGAAGAGTATTGTCAGCACAGACCAAAGCGTTCTCCATCTGTTCCTGTAGCTGTTACGAGTCAATATTAGCTATCTCCACTGCAGTCTGGGAATCCTTAAGTGAGTGCTCATGGCAAAAGCTTCACGTGGGAAGTTACGTGAAGTTAACTCACGCCCAAACCGACCAGGCTTTGCAAAACTAAGTGTTCCTGGCGATGTCTAGTACTCGTTTGACGTCCTCCACTTCTCCCTGAAAGGACAGGGCCAAAAGGTGAAGGTGAAACATCAGCTGGAGAATCTCCTTGTCATCAACTTGAAAATCTCCTAATGACCCAAGAAGCGGTTTCCTTGCTCTTAGAGCTTGTAACAAATGACAGACCTTGAGGTTTTTCTTCTCCCACCTCCTGTTTTTTTTTTTGCTGCACAGCAACGGAGACAACGAAGTTTTACTGCCGAGGAAAATGATGAACTTAGAAAATGAGAAGAGGTCTTGTGACAGGCTAACACCTCAGATTTCTTCGAACTTGATATTAAAATATATATATACAACTTTATTTTTTCATTGCAGATGGCTTATTCCACGGTAGCATGTGCCCATGCATCACGTGTGTGTGCGCACGTGTGTGTGCATGTACATGCACAGTTATTCTTGCCTCAGCACAACGATTTCCTAACGATCTCTTACCCATCCAAGACAGATTGCTTTTCATGGTTCAGTGGTCGCAGCTCAGGCATCCATTTTAATCAATAAAACAGTCAAAAGAGAGAATAGATTTACTTGTTTCTGGTTTTTTACATTTAATTGAAAATTTTCGAGTGATTACAAACATAGATATTGTATAGATTGGGGAGTTTAGAAGACAGTAAGTGCCAAAAGAAAAATCTCCTCGTAGCCTAGCCTCTTCTCCCATCATGATGCACAATAGATGTTGGTGGTTTGCGCTTGGCCGTGTCCCTTCTTCTCCTTTCTCACGCCTTGTAAAAAACGGGATGGATATAATAGGGTTTCACCCAGACATCGCAGGGAGCATCCGCGCCGGTCTGTGATGAACACTGTTGAATCTTTTTACCTGTGATGAGGGAGAATCTCCCTGCACGTAAAAAACCCGAGCAAAACCTGGACATGCTGTCATCCCATGAGCCGGCTGGTTGTCAAACACGTGTGAGAACGGACTGTAAAAAACCTCTTCGGATCCAATGAAAAGGGTTTAATTTTAATGAGAGCTGATTGAAAAGCAGTTTCAGGGAAAAAGGGCTTTCGGTCATCAATAGGGGAAAATATATATATTTTTCCATTGTGTTTTCAGCAGTCTTTCCAGCCTGCGCCTCTGAGATGTCAAAACCAAGCCCCTTCTTCAGAGGGGAGCCATGGGAATAAATAGTTGGTGAATAAGAGGGGCTTGAGCAGCGGGAGGAATGGGGATGCAAGTGCCAAAGACACTTGCTAGCAGCCGAAGGTGGATGCTGCTGTGGTATTTATCCCTTACTAGCGGGTAGGTTAACCCTTCCCCACTGCACTGCAATATTGCATGTAATTATTTAATCTGTTCACTGTTGGCAATGCGCCTGCAGAGACGTGTGTGTCTAAAGATGCGGGCGTTTGCAGGGGTACCACGTATATAACAAGTTTCTTGACATTTAAATAAATATGTGCATGGAGCAATGTCTGTCTGGTTTGTTGTGTGGTCTTGGGGAACGGGTCTTCTGGACCCCCCATGGTTTCCTAGCTTGCAACTCGGAGTGATGCCTGGGAAACTTTGCCTTTCTTCTGGGGGGTCTTTGGGAAAAATAACAAGCCATCTTGTCTCTCTGGTTGTAAATTTAATAAACCTGGAAGCAGCACAGCAGCTGAACATATAAAAGTCATAGGCTGTTAACTCAAATGAATGCGAGAAAACTTTAAAAATAGTCATTGAGACCCCTGCGCTCTCTGCAAAATGAGATCCGATTTCTCTTTAAGTTGTTTTTAATAGCTGGAATTACTGAAGATTGGTGTTTACCAGCTAATAGGTTGGCGAGCAAGCTGCGTGTTTGGTGCCCATGGTGATATCATTTACACTGGTATTCATGCGATAACCTCTCGAGCGCGCAGGTCTCCTCACAAATTAAAGTTGAACCTTGTGTGCCGGGTGCGCTCCGTTTCCCAGACGGAGATTTTCCTCGATATTTTTATTGTCATCTCTGATTTACTCAGCTTCGTTGCCTGCTGGAAGCATATTTGTTCCAGCATGGGCCAAGACGTGACTCCGGAGGAGCGGCTGTCATCCTCCATCTAGTCAAGGGCAGCCGTGTCCCGATGTTGCTGTCAGCTTGCAGTAAGTGTGGCTTCGTCCCCGCCGGTCCAAAACCACCTTAGGAAGGAGATGCCAACTTGACTGGTGATAGGAAGGTTTGGGGAGTCCTTCGGGGAGAAGAAGACTGGGTCTCAGGGTGGTATTGCTCACATAATGAGGCATTTTTGTCTTGCTTATCCCCGGTATAACGGTGGGAGCCGGAGACCCCCGGTGCGGTGAGGGGTGATGTGCAAACACCTCCTGAGCAGCTTGCAGTAAAAACAATTTTGCTGCCACCGAAGAAGTTTACAGATTCATGGCAATTCCTCTCTTGGCAGCATTTTGACTCTTCATCCCCATAGCATTTTTATAGATTTTGGGTGAGGTTTCCCCCCTACACACCCCTCCCCAGAAGTAAATGAACTTTTTGAGGAAGAACGGATCCTTTTTGCGATTTTCTTTTCGAACAGAAAATCAAATTCTCCTTGAGGAAAAAGCTTCAAATGGAAAACTCTGACCAGCCCAAATTAGGGGGGACTTAATTTACTATGGTAAAACACTTTGAAAGCTGCAGATGAAAACTGCAATTTAAGTGCCTAGTATTATAATTATATACTGATGTGTTTTATTAATGGGATTGAATGCTCATAGCTTTGTAGTAATGAGCTTTTTTGAAGATCCGTATAATAGAGTTTTCTGATGGTAAGGACCCCGGCGCGCTGTTCCCTATAAAAAGGACCTCGAAACTCATGGAGTAGCCAGGGACAGGGTTAATTTGTTGACTTGAGTAGTAATTAGTTGCCTATCTCCTGGAGGAGCCCTTCTTAGAGGGGAAGAGGAACCCAAACCTCCTGCTTGAGGCGCCGTATGGATGATCTGAGATCTTATTGTGGTGGGACAAGTGACTCTTGAGCAAATGAAGTGTTTTGGGAACCTTGGAGATGAAAGGTATCGTGTTGACAAATTAGCACTTAGCAGATTGCTAGTATTAAAGATCTGTGGGTTTGAACAGTGTGTACATTCAGTCCTTTCTAACACGGGGGAAGAAATAATTTTCCCGTCCTGTAACACCATTTTGAATGCACTTCTGATAATGAATGGGAACAAAACATCAAAACCTTGAGTGTTTTCATGGGCCAGGGCACGCCCTCCCACCAAACCTAGGCTGGGTCAGTTAAAATGGTGCATATTCCATCTGAAAAAAACCCTGAACAATTGGAAACGAAGAAAGACTTCGAGACAGATTTCAATTTTAAGCAAAATGTTGAAATGGGATATTTTGATGATTTAATTTTTTTCTTATAGTCAATTTATCACAACTGACTTTCCCGTGAATAAATTTTGACTTGGATAAATCAACACATAGTATTAATTATATTAATAGACACATTAATTATATAACTGTTAGTGCATAAGAATTCAAGACTTTCGAAGACTGAATAGGGAGAGCATTGAAAATAAAGTAGCAAATTGTAGAGCTGTTATAGTGTGGACTGGATATTTCTTATTAGATATCTTTTGGCAGGAAAAAAAGTAATTTTTCAGAAGAGACCACAATGTTCTTTACAAATCTTGCTTTTCTCTAAATGCTTCCCTTTTATGCAAGAGCGTAATTAGCTTTTGTTAACTTTTGTATGGGCAGTTTTCATTTCGCACTTTCTTTGGAAGCTGTGGCTGCTTTTCTAAAGTAGCTGGAAGTTCTGTTTCCTCCCTTGGCATCTTTAGTCCCAAATTTTCACGAAGAGAGAAATTCATGTTTGGCCTCCCCTCACTAGTTAGGCGACCGTGATGCATTTATTTAGGAAATGCAAATCCAGGCTAGTTTTTGCCCTTCTCCCTTTGTTAATTAACCCAATATGTACAGTTATATTTTATTTGGCAGCTTGACTTGAGAGCCCAGCTGCTGGGAGATGAGCCATGAGAGGAGAAACAGAAGCTTTGTGTTGAGTTAATACGTGGATTTTGTAGCTTGTTGATGTTCCCTGGAGCATCTGCTCCTTGGTGCTTGCCTATGCATCTCAACCTGGATCTTTCCAGGAATGATGGAAAAAGGTCCGAGGAAGGAGAAGTGGCAAAATGGGGATGCAAATGAGAAGATGGGGACACAAAGTGGGTGGACTTTCACCACACTACTGAGCAGATGCTGGTAGACGTTCCTGCAGGCGGTGTCTGCATCAAAGAGCAAAATCTTTGGACCCTCTTCAGGGCAAAACCTACTTCTCTCCTCCCGAGGCCAAAAAACCATGTCTGGCTTTCAGCATCATCCTCAATCCCCCACGGCAAGCTGGGTTTCGGGTGGGTGGGATGGCAGGAGGTGGGAAGATCCCTGTCTCCTGCGTTCACCGTCCTTGCCTGCATCCCTTCTCATTTGTGGTCGCTGTCAGTAATGAGATGGGAAGACTGGGCAAGGAGACAGCTCCAGTGCCACCCTGTCCACCCCCCCATTATCCTGACTTATTACATTGTAATAAATTGAACCATTCCACTTCATTATTTCATATTTGAGGAGATTTATAGATTGTCCTGGTGGCTGAAGAGGCAGTGATTAAAGGAGCAGTGTGCTAATGAATGAGCCTCAGCACAAAGCCTTTTTAATTAATGCACAGCCCAGGGGCTGTAAACGGCTTGCTGATAACAAGCCTGGCCCATTCAGGACATGAACTGACAACTTTGCACAAAATGAAGGCTTATGTGGAGACATGGGTACGGTATTGAAATGGCAATTAAGGCTAATAAAATGATTCGTCTGCCTATCCATCGCTGCGGTGCTGGCCCTCCTTCGGTATGCCCGACCCTTTCTCTGCCTCAGAAGTAATGGCAGGTAGAGATTTCATTTGGCTCTTCCAACCTTTCTTCGGTGATTTAATTTACGGGCTGGCTGCTGCATCTGTTCCTTCATGTGGCTCTTTCAGTCGTGTTAGAGAGGGATTTTCACTCCAGGCTTTTCTGAACTCGCCTGAAATTTCCCTGAGTCAGATGATTTTGTCTAGCGTTTTCCACTGTTTTTTTTTTTTTTTTTTTTAAAAACTTTTCTAATGGAATGTCTTGCTGGGAGAGAAGGCGGTGAACTTGTCGGCAGTGGTTGTCCATCCATCCATCCATCCTTGACTGCGGTCTTGTCAGAGCGCTCGGCTAAGCAGAGGGTGGGCTTGCACGGCTTTGGGATGGGAGGGAGCCTGCCAGGATGAAATGTCAGCTTGCTGCAGGATGGCCTCAAACCTGCCCGTGCTTTTTAATGGGCTTTGTGTCCCCTTTCTGCACATACTCTGGTTGGCGGTGTCGATGCGTGCTGTTAAACAGGCTCTGTGCTTTGAAAAAAAAGACTTTGAAAAAGTGCGTTAAGGGACAAGTCAACGCTTAAATAAACAATTGTGATAAACTGGAAGTTCCCAGACAGCAGAGCGTTGTCCTTGGGAAGTTATGGGCCAGATGAACAGCATAGGTAGGTCATTGCTGCTCCACTGAATTCTGAGGAATTACCCCGATTTGTGCCAAATCCTGCATGGTGGTGCTTTGGTGTGTTTAAATGCTGTGCCCTGGGTCAACCTCGGAGCAAAACTCCCTTGATGCGTTCAGTAGCACGCAGCTATCGTGAGCTGAACCGAACCAGACAGCTCTGATGCTGTATGGGGCCTGGCATCTCTGGAGTATTTGGGAATACTCTGTTCCTCTGAGCATCCCCAGTGACCTGGGAGAGATGAGGAACCCAAAGCCCGGCACTGTCCCATCTTATCAGGGTTCAGCTTCTCCATTTCTCCTCACCGAATCCCTGACAGGTGGAAGCACCGTTTTTCAGTAAGAGACGTGGGGAGAGGCGGTGGCGAACTTTCGAAACAAAAAAAAAAAAAAAAAAAAAAATAAACGATGCTGCCTGTGGCCTGCAGATTTAATGATATTTACCCATCTGATTGATGAAGATGATGAACGAGGCTTTGTGGCCTGTTGAGGGTGAAAAGTCTAAGTACCAGGATGGAGAGTGAATCAATCACTTCTCCGGCTCTCCTGCCAGATGGGTTCATCAGTTAACTGTGGTTCCCAACAGGGTCGTATATTACCCCTGGCTGAGGGACGGCACGTCAGCTATGGCTGCTGACTCTTCTCCGGAGAGATCGATAACCCATGGCGAGTGGAAGCAACACAGCCTAAATGAAACCACTAAAACTCCTCTCCAACTTTATTTTTGCGTTAGCTTTTGTTTGCTAATACACATGTTCCCATAAAACGCCTAGCAAGGGTTGGACTAGACCGTTGGGCCATGCAGCGCTGTGTTCTTCAGGGCCAGGTAGGAGACACAAACTGGAGAACATGGAGGAAAGTCCTGGTGGTTTGTTGGACAATAAGTGCTTGCAGTAACCCTGTTCTTTTTTTGGGTGTTTTTTTAACGGCCTTTATTTAGTATTTGAGCATTTGCTCATCATTTCTATGCTGAAGCCCATAAGGTGGTTGTGAGGAATGGTTCTGTCTCTGCTTTGGGCAGAGAGATTTGGGGCACAGGGGCTGAGGGTGGGAATTGTCTCACCTGAGCTCAGACACCGCAATGTTGGACTCCTACAGCAGTCAGAGGACTCATTCCTTCGGCATATCCTCTTTGAGCCATCAAAATGTTGCACCTTCTTCGGGTGTATCTTTATTATTTTGAGTAATATTTACCTTGTACTCAGCAGAAGTCAGTGAATTATTTGAGGATGTGTTGGTAAACAGTATTTGAAAAACAGTTGCGCAGAACCATGTAATAAGCTCAGGACTTGGGATGTTCATCAAAAGTTTTGGGGTTTTATATTTCCCGAGTTCCACCAACCTTGTAAGCAAAGCCAATGTGATTTATGGCTTCGTGTTATGTTCCTGTGAAACTTGCAGGATTTTGATATAAAATTCTCCTGGCTTTAACTGTCAAGTTTCACCTGAGTCCTGCTTTGGAGACCATTATTCTTTATGTTGTCATTTCTGAAGAGCCTTTTACAGCAGGAGCTCGGCATTATATAGCACTTAGTAACGAGCAGGTTACACTCCTGAGTAAAGAACATTCTGCTATGTTCAAACCTTTTACGGTGATCATTGCAACTGTTCAGGAGCAGGACAGATGTGCGGAGTGTTTCGCAACATATTTGTGTAGGGACA